>NW_022170819.1:6576565-6577388 GCF_008802855.1 Photinus pyralis
GGTTGAATCGAAAGTGGCTAATAGAATACTGATCTGCCACACAAAAATGCGCTGAAGTCCCTTCGATCTCAAACGAGGACTTTGATAATTTTTTAATAATGCGACCTTTACCTTACAACGTCGAGAACCGCCAAAATTAGTGATCATCACTCACCAGTCACCAGATTCTTTAACTGTAGCACTGTCTAAATGGGGAAGTACAGTTAGTTACAAAGATGGGTGGCACGTCTTTGAATAGGTTTTCGGGCATGACCTATCCGCTTTTGAAATTTTTTTTTTCATAATTCTTACCACGAGAGGGCGCACCCCTACTTGGGGGGGCGAAAAAAAATTCTGATTTCGACGAAATTTGGTATCTGGGGGTTTTTGAACATGATGAGAATGACGAATCGGGAATTAGTTTTTAAAAATTCGAAAAAAAAAGTTCTACTGCAATTCTTGGCCGGACAACGAAAATGGAGAGAATTCCACGAATTTTGTTGTGTGCATACTTGATGAGTTAAGGAACAAAATTGTCGAACAGTTTTTTAAAATCACTTTTCAAACGAAAGTTATACTCATTTGAAGATTGGGCCTTCGGATTACAAAGTGTCCCCAGCCTACTAGTGAGGGATCTAATTTCACATGTAGTTAATTGAAAATGAAAAAATAACGATTTTAATCGATATTATGATTAAATCATAAAAAATTCGATATGTCGATCGTGGTATTCAACTCTGCAAATTCGATACTAAAAATTCCATGGCTGCGGGTGGTGGGAAAATGCTTTTTAAGTAGAGTTCAATTACAATCAATAAGCATTATTACAAGTATCGTAATATCG
>NW_022170819.1:6577488-6643147 GCF_008802855.1 Photinus pyralis
ACCAAAATTGACTGCCATCAATTTCTCTGGAAACACTTTTAGCGCATTTTCCCAAAAAATAAAAAAAAAATGCGCTATTGTGGCCACTTTGTCCGTCCGTCGTCCGTCCGTTCCGTCGTCCGTCCGTTCCAGTCCGTCCGTCCGTCCGTCCGCTACTTTCGCGCTTACTAGTTTTTTATCTTAAGAGCGAATTGATTCTACTTTTTTTCGCTATTTTGGTTTCGATTAATTGTGTCGAGTCTTGTACCAGGAAGGAATTTTTTTCATGTACCGTTACAAAAAATTATGTAAAAAAACAAACCGTTTTTACAATGTTCCATAATTTTACACTTTTGCCGAATTTATTAAGATCTAGAGATCGTTTATAATTTTGCATTTGCTATCTGTCGCCTGCCGCGGTGGTCTCTCCGTCTGTCCTTGTCTGTCTGTCCTCATGATCTGTCCATGTGAACGATTAACTTTGTTTAGGAAATGTTCGATCGCTTTACATCTCGCGTTAGTTATGAAAACTGAATTGCATGAAATTCAAATATGGCCATAGATATTAGCCATATAATACACAATGCCAAAAGTGGATCGAATCGATTCAAAATTCACAGTGCCCTTTTTCGGCATCTCGACATTTTATAAACCGAAATAGCAAACTTTTTACTTAAAAAAGTATTTGAATGGAAATTTGATACATAGGGCACTTGGGAATAAAAGGAAAATTCAAAACGTCAATTTTCAAAATTTGGTTTTGCGCACATTGCGCTAGTGCCAACTTTTTTATTTATGGAAGAATTTAAACAAATTTTGATACATAGGCACTTGGGATAAAGGAAATCAACGCCAATTTCAAATTTTGGTTTTGCGCATGGAGTGCCAACTTTTTTATTTATGGAAGAATTTTAAATGAAATGTGATTACATAGGCATTGGAATTAAAGAAAATCTAGCGCCAGTTTCAAAATTTATTTTGCGCATGCCCGTTCAACTTTTCTATCTATGGACTAATTTAAGTGAAATTTGATTACTTAGGCGCTTGGAACAAATGGAAACATCTTAGTTTATTTAGTTAGTATAGAAATTAGTTTTAAAAATTTAGGTTTGCGATGCGCAGTTCCAACTTTGTTATTAGAAAAGGCAGTGAAATGAAATTCTTTCATAACTGAAAATTGAAGTAGCACGTCAACAATGGTTGCCCATGTGCAGCTGATCTTTCATATTGTGGCCGGATTTTACGATTTTACAGAAGGTTGCCATCTTACAATGGGAAATGAATGCAAGTGGGGAAATGCGCTTTATGTAAATCGTTTTACGATTACTTTTTAACTTGTTCTTATTAATTTGGGGCCGTAGAATCCAAAACAATTCGTACTTTTTTCGATTAGGACTTCTCAGTCAAAAGTTATTAGACTAGGAACCAATTTCGAAAAAAAAATTCAAAGGGCTGTAACTTTTTGAACTAGTAGCCCAATCTTGGAACTGTTTGAATTATGGATCTACAGGCAACATTCTAAAGAAATTTTTTTCCGGGTCGATTCTGAGGACAATTTTATTTCGGAAAGGTTCAAAAAAGGCAGTGTATAACCTTCCTTTTTTACCAATAATGACTGCATCAAAATTTCCGGGAAAACACTTTTTCTTAATTTAATTTGGAGTGCGATAGGAATCCAAATCCGAATTCGTACTTTTTCGATCAGACTTCTCAATCAAAAGTTATAGACTAGAAACCAATTTCGAAAAAAAATTCAAAGGGCTGTAACTTTTGAATAGTAGCCCAATCTTGGAACTGTTTGAAATTATTGGATTCTCAGGCAACATTTCTATAAGAAATTTTTTTTCCGGGTCGGAATCTGAGAATTTTTATTTCGGGGTTTCAAAAAAAGGCAGTTTATTACCTTTCCTTTTTTTACCAAATCGGACTGCACCAAATTGTCTCTGGAAAACGGACTGGCACGGGGGGGGGGGGGGCGGGTGGCGATGCCACCTAGCCTGTAGATCATAATGGCCCGTTGTAAATTTATAAGTATGTGCTGTATTTAGTTTGCACTATTAATAAATTATTAACACACGTTTCTATAATTGGGGTTGATGTTAGGTTGTTAAAAAATTCTGTTTTAATTGAAGTGTTTTACAATGAATTTATCTTTCTTTGTCGTAGCATGAAAGTGCTGAAATACAATGATAGGCGACGCACCTTGTGTGGATTGTATATTTTGTTTCTTTAAAACGCGTGTTTCTTATTATAGGGACCACGACTGGTCGCCTTGGTTGGAAAAAGACTAAATCCTCCTATCGTTTTAATGTGACCAAACCTACTTTTCACCGCCTGTACTGGAGCGGTTGGAGAGGGGGTATGAATCGCCTTTGTTAGCCAATTCTCAAAACATGGTGAGCGTTCCCACACTGGAAAATTTACAACTATACCACTGGTGGTCTTCGTCTTCTGTCGGATTATCGTCGTTTCGTTTCGTGAAATAGCACCAATGCACATTTTGAACAGAAAATCTCTACACCACCTACAATAAAATTTGGTTTCGGATACACTCGACCTTTTTAAAGCTAACTATAGTATAAAACCTTCATATTCATAAAACATTACTTTTTAGCGGATAAATTGTGTGTAAAAATACACTTCTAGCAAAAAAACAGGCACTATAGTCACATTTTTTAAAGAAATTCTCTGCATCCCCTACCAAATTAGATATAGGAAATTTTTTTCGAGTATAAAAGGCCATTCTCAAACGCAATTGCAGAACGAAACTGTCATATCCCTAAAAATGTTTTTACAGAATTTTACCTAAAAGTTGGGTACAATTCTAGCAACAAAGTATCCCCAACGTTCATTAAAAAACTCTGTATTATCCTGCAAAAAAGTGTTAGTCAGATATAGGATAAAATAACCCATTCTCACAGTACAGAGTTTCGTTTACAAAATTCATTAATCGCATTTAAATAGCTGCAAGAAATATTTTTAACAGAAACTGCCTCGCCAAAAAAGTATGTAGGATTTTTTGCGATAAAATAGAGGTTCTCTAAGGCAACTACAAGTTGAAACCTTTTGTAACGGTTTATTCTCTCCATTACGAAGCAGCCAATATTTACTTGTTGAAAGATCCTCGTAAGTTTTGAATATAGATACTTGAGGTGTACCTTTTCGTTATTTTCTTGTTTAACCCTGAGCTGATTGGCCATTTATGCGCTGGGTTTGAGGAAATACAGTGCCAATTCTCCAAACCGTTATACTTTATATACCACAAAATTACAGTATTTGCGTTTTAAGTAATAAATTCGTAATAGCAAATACCAAACTATACTGGTCTGAATTTCAGCATGGAATTTTGGCTGTTGTACCGTTTGTGTTAAAACCCTATCACACATTTTACCCCGTGGGCTACAATGGAGAAGTTTGAGATTTCTGTAAGGGTTGAAAAAATTGTTTACCAATTTAGGCCTTACACTTACACACATGTGTAAGATTTCTGGGGCATTTGAAATAGGTAGGTAAAATGGAAAAAGTTTTTAACGATAGGTACCGCAATTTTTGAAATTCGTGCAAGTATTTCAAATTTAAAAAATTTAATCGTGGAGAATATACAACATTTTGGAAATTCTTTGACATTGTATAAGTAAACAGTTCTGATAACTGAGTATTTGCAATTTTTTTAATTTTGCATTTTTACAGCATTTCAGATTTGACAAGGAACAATCCGGTGCCGTCCGTCACATAGACCGCCATGCTTGTTTCTGGTGAATCTGAAGATCGTAAAGAATGAATACCTACTTAACGTTTCAGCTTTTAGAAATGCATGTTTTGACACATATCCTTACAACCTGTTGAAAATTTGTCCTAACGTCGAGATCAAAAACGATCTCCAATTAATCAGTCGTCAAACACCAATGCGCCATTATAAAAGTGTGTTAATTATAATTTTATGTCTCTCACGGATATTTAGATAGGAATAGGAATTCCTAGTTTCTCTCACCGCGCGCGACAATGCCGATTCCCATAAAATTTGTCAAAACCAAAAAAAAAATTTACGACCATCAATATAGTTTCGAAAGTAAGAAAGTCCGCGCCATATCGGAATCCTTTTAAAGTAAAAGGTCGGCCCGGTAATTTCGTAATTTACTAATTACCCGCCGAAATATACAATTCTGACAAGTTTATGATTACCGGTAACGCAACGATCACTTATCGAGATTTCCTTTACATTAGCGACCTCTAATTTAGATAAGGACTGGCGAATTAACTTGATATTTAATTATTACTTACAGGTCGCGTTACTTTTTAAGACAATTCCGGGTAAATAAATTTTGTAAAATGTTACCTGGCGAGACCGCGTTTATCGAATTGAACTGGAAATTGGATAACGGTCCCCCGTGTATCCTTATCAGAAGCAGCGGAAGAAAAATGTACTAATTGCAATTGCAAGCACGTTGAACCTAATTCCTTGTCATATAAAAGAATCGAAAAATACGAATTTTTATGAGTTTATTGAACGCCCCTAAATCCGTACATTTATTATTACTTGTTATGACTTGAGTAGCCAAATTAACATGTAACCAGGAGTTCTGTAATTCCATACTTTATGGATGTTAACGCCACATCAAACAGCAAACACGTCATTTCGAATCTCGTATATAAAAATAAATTAATTTTAACTTCTTGTGCATGTTTGGGTCATATTAACACTTTGTCGACCATTACCGTACGTGTAAACTGAAGGAGCATTGCCATTTCCGTCTTTTATTAGCTCTCGACACGGAATTTGGCAATTTTGGTTGTAAATTGTGGAAATTGCAGCCCTATATTGAAGTGCAAATTGATGTATCAAACATTGACCATTGACCACCCTACAGAATAAATTAAAAAATAAAAGTCTCTAATATTTTTGATTCTCTAATTATTTACCCTTACAGTCGCCATTCTTGCAATCCTATCCTACAGAAACCGCATAGGAATACTTGCTCGAAAATATAAATATCTTTTTAAAACACACACAGTCTATCAAAAGTACTTAGAGGCTCTTAAAGACAATTGGAAAGAGTTTTAAGGTATTCCAAGGACTTTAAAATTGTTGTTAAACGTTCTTAAGGTGTCTGAGCGCAGTAAAATTCCCAGAGCTTTTAAAACCCACCAATGACTTATCCTAAAGACTCGGTGGTCTAAGGTTTTCCAGATTATGAAAGTTCAATCTTTGAAGAAATCCATCCTCCGATTGAAAATGTTTAAAAAATGTGTGTAATCGTAAAATAATGTAACTTTCAGATATTCCAGGCATACTTATTGCAAAATTTCGAAATTTGCGAATCTAAACCTCCCCGGGATCAGAAATTTTACAAAAGGTAAGGTAAGGTAAGTACTTTCTTTAAATTCTTTAATTATTTTTTGAAGTTTTTAGGTAGCCTATGTCAATTAGAATGCGTTTTTGTAGCTGGAGAGTACTTTCATTTAATGTTTTTCGTGTATTTTTAAGTGCACAGTTAAATCCTAGGCACCTCCATGCCCAGACCTGGATTCGAATCGGATCGTTGGCGCAGTCTAACTCATTAAAGCATCCTGGGATGCAGGTCAATATTGTCAGTGGCCATTATTTGGCCGAAAAACTTTAAGAACGTTATTCACTTTTAAATGCAAGCTCGCATTTCAACGAACCCTATTTTAACGCATTATCGCGTAGTCAGTTTCGAATCATGTTAATGTTGTCCGTATTTTTGGTGTTTTCATAGAATATCCCCTACCCGTGTAAGGGCGGGAAAGAATACCCCTACCGCAGAAGGCAAGCCACTGCGTGTCGTAAAAGGCGACTAAACAACTGCAGATCTGTTCAAAACCTGAAAAAATCCATTGACGTCCATAAGAAATATGAAAGTAGCAACCTGTAGCCCCTCCATCTAGCATTGATTCTCCGAAAAAAAGTGCTTACAGAAATCCCTCCCAGAGCGGAGCGGATATGTTTGTTTTTTTGACCTTAGCAGGATCATAAACTCCTTAGCATCACATTCACATGCAAATAGAACCCTTGGCTATGTTCAAACAACGAGTCTCTTAAAGAGGGGGCTCTAATTTTAGTGCTGCGTTAAAAATTTTGGGTTTCTTTGATTGATTATGCCTAAGGGATTCTTAAGAAACTTTTTTTGGCTTCACATACAAATAAAACCCTTCGCTGTTTTCAATTTACGATTTTGTAAGGAAATTCTCTTTTACATAGTGGGGGTTGTAACAGTGGTGTACTAAATATTTTTGTTCCTTTAAGTGACTATGCTTCAGGGGTTCAAAACAAACCCCTTAGCTTGACATGCAACTAAAACCCTGCTCTGTGTTCCAACTACAAATTTATAACTTATTAACTAACGCAATTTATTTGACACTGTATAAGTAGCCTCTTACTGAGGGAGCTGTCACTTTAGTGGCGCATTAAATATGTTCGTT
The DNA here is from genome assembly GCF_008802855.1 of Photinus pyralis. Lineage (NCBI taxonomy): Eukaryota > Metazoa > Arthropoda > Insecta > Coleoptera > Lampyridae > Photinus > Photinus pyralis. The sequence continues at coordinate 6,583,909 of NW_022170819.1, forward strand.
TCTTTAATTGATTAAGTGGCTCATAGCAAACCCTTTACATACAAATGAAACCTTTCATTGTGTTCACATTTCAAATTGTTTAAATCCTCTTTTATATAGTAGTTTCTTAATGAGAAATTTTTGTTTCTTTGACTGATTATGCTAAAGTGATTTATAAGAAACCCTTTAACTTCAAATACAAACAAAACCATTCGCTATTATCAAATGACAAGTTTTTCAAGAAAAATTACCTTTACGTGGTGGACTCGTAGTGAACGGGTTGTAACTTTATTGGCACATTAAATATTTTTGTTTCTGTGATTTATTATACTTAAGAAACCCTTTACAAACAAAATCCTTGGAAATGGAAATGGAAATTTTGATAACAGATTCAGATTCTCCGAAAAAAATTGTCCATAGAAGGTGCTGTCTATTGTGGAGAAAATGAAATTTGACATTTTCAGTTTTTCGGCGATATTTCAGTCATTTTTCCAAAAATTTCAAATGCGATTTTTTAGTCACCAAAAGGGCCAACTTTCCGTGTCTTAATAAATGATCAGTTGGTTCCGAGCATGCGCACAGGTGGTTTTACATGTAAAATTCTGCATTAAGAATACATCTTTCCCGAAATCATCATGAAACCTTCATTTTCAGGCCTACTTTGTTTCAGGAAATTTTTGTTTTAATGACAGCGGGAGTAACACTTTACCTGATTACTTTTTCTGTCTCTTGTCACTTTACCAGACTCCTACCAAACCTGGCACATTAATATTAATAAAAAGTTCTATATGAAAATTAAAATTTTATATTAAAAAAGAAAATTTGGGGGAAAATATAGGTAATACAAAACTCTTTAGTAAAATCACATTACTTGACTCGGAAAATAAAGTCCTCGGCCTCAAAGGGCCTCGTATTTCATGTGTAATAGGAAGGATTTCACTAGAGATCTTTCAATGAAACGAGAAGACATTTGGAGGTGATGCAACGTAAAAAAATACTTTAATGAAATGAATTTCAACCGTTTGTTAGGTTTTGCTGTATTTCAATGCGAAATTTAGCCATTTTGGTACATGAGAAGCATTAGAGGAGTGGTAGAAACTAAGAGAGGTTTGAGGGGCACGTAAAAAAATATCCAAAATTTCAACAGAACTTAACGAGTTTATAGGAAGTTTGGAATCATTTTGTGACAGCTTGAGTGGAAATTTGAGAAGCTTGGGATGAACGTGGGCTGATGAGAAATTGAAGAAGAAACTCAAACTAAACGTGAATGCAATTTTAACTAAAGTAGAGAAGTACTTGAGATGAGCTTGAGAGCATCTTTGGGAAAAAATACTTCTCTAAAGACCGGGAAAAACGTTTGAACTAAAAATACGCAAATCTCTGGTTTTAAATCTACCAAAAACGAATGTTTTTAGTCAATTCAATTGCTTGATGAGAAAAATTTAATGTAACAGATTTTTCTCTAAAATGCACATTTAAGGCAGGTTTTTCACGTTTTGAGTATCCGACGGAGCCAACGTATTCGCTATCAGATAAATTTAATAGAAACAAGAAAAGCCAGTCCTTAATCAACAATTGGATATGTAAGTACCTACGATAGATTTTTACCAGAAGTGTTTCCTGTTTAGATTAATAATGATATTATCAGTACTCTACAAAAATGTATTTTTGACGCAATGGGGTGACTGCATGTTGGGTCCTTCTAATTATCAAATATAATTGCTGGTGATATCAACAGAACTCTAATTTCTGTAAACGAAGGGCTAGGTAAATGAGGGTATATGAGATTCTTTTGTACTTCAAAGGGTCAATTTACGATTACAGCGCATTTGCATTATAATCGCTAATTCACAAAAAGTCCGCGGGTCGCGCTACTTGTCAGGTTTCGGTGGTCCCCGACGCTATGAACGAGAAAAAGAAACAGGCACCTACGTGAAAAACGGTAAAGATTTTCATCAAGTTGAACAGAGAAAGGAAAGCGTACGTGTACAAAAGACAATTACACATAATAGCATAACTATGCAGTGAGTCGGGCACGGGGCATTGATGGACTCTATCGCCACTTGCGTATCTTCACGATTGCCGGCTAAAGAAAGAGGGTTGGGTTTAGATCCGGGTTGCTGAAGAGAGACGACGATAATGAACATATGATTGTTAAACACGCGTGAGGTCATCCGTGTGCTGTGATGCGCTAGCTGTTTTGGGAAGCTATGAAAGGAGCCTTTCCCACGCTTCTGCTATGGCATGTGGGGGGCGAGGGGGACCGCTACCGCGTGCGACTCGCACCTGCCGTTAACACGTGCTAACACTGCTAACTTATGTGGGCTTCTTTACACAGGACCGTATTTAACGGCGCCCGACGTTCACAACATCCTCATTAGAGCGAGCTCGGCTTGCCGTCGCGCACGTTCCTTTGGACCTTTTCGCGGCGCCGTTACCAAAAATGGTAACAAATCCGGTACTGATTTTCGGATTTATTCATAACTCACGTGATGCTCCCTTGGTACGGTTTCATGTCCCATCGGTACAAGGAAAGCTTGTAATTTATTTAATAACACCTTGATTGCTGGATGTGTAATAATGATCTATTAAAATTACGGCTAAAGTCCTTTCAAGGTCCCCGCATTCTTTTAAGGCACAACGACGCGCGCGCCCGAGAATTGTAATTACGTAACATTTGTATACAATACCTAATTTATGCGCATACCTCTGCATAGGCGGTAGCATCAAACTCCACACCTACGATCGACAATGTCTCGAACATTGTTGGGAATATAAGGTTATCAGCTAACGGCACCAGGAGAGAGTGATAACAAAACCGTAGCCGTGGGGGCGTGTGGGGCTCGTGCATCGTGAGAATCAAAACGTCCGTGCCTCGCAGCCAACTTGATTACTGCTTCCGTTAACTGATTGAACCAACCTCTCCCACAATTACGTGCCAATTACATTCTATACCTTGTATAAATTCATCAGCGCAATTTTATCGCAATTATCCTTGAAACGTGAAGCTTTTCAGGAGAGCACAAAAAAATAAGTTCAAAAATACCAAATCCCTTAATCCTCTCTTTCAAGATAAAATTCCTTTTTTCTCTTCAGCCTAGTGAAATTTTCATGCAGCCCCTTTTGTGTGAAGAAACTAAAATTTATAATCCCATTTTCTAATGTAAGTCATGCCATGACTTCAAAGTCCCACAAAAATATGCTAAGAAAACGCATGAATTATAGATTTATTGGAAGATATTGGCTACCACTACATGAAAAAATTCGTTATAACAAAATTTGGACTCTTGTAGGGCCATCATCATTCTTACAGAAGACTTCTTTAAGATTTTACCAAAAATACCCAATCGTCCGCAACGGCAAAGGTTAAAAACCTGAAGACTGAAGAATCTATTGAATCCAATGAATCTAAAAAAATTGAAGTCTGAAGAATAGGAAGAATTGTATAGCAGTGAAGAATTCTGATGAATATGAAGAATTTAGAGATCCTGGAGAAGCTAAAGAATTTGAGTCTACAAAATTTGAAAAAAAGCGGAAATATTCAAAGAAGATTATAAATCTAATGCTAAGGAAGAAGTATCTTAAGAATCTAAGATCTCAGGGATTTTAAAACTTCTAAGCATACGGAGATATCAACAAAAAGACTTGAAATATTTTCAATATGAAAAAATTGAAAGAGTCGAAACCAAGTATTCTGAAGAAGTAGATCAATCGGTGTGGTTCAAAAATCAATAGGAAACTTTGACATAATTCCAAAAAGTGGAAGAATTCAATGAAACTTAAGATTTGAAGCCATTCCAGTTGACTAATGAAAACACCAAACCTTCCTCATTTTTTGTTGATTAGTTATTGCTGCAAAAATGAGTTTAGTATTGTAATGTTGTAATATTAGTGTAGGTCATCAGTTTTTTTTAGGGGAATTTTTTGAAAGAGATTTCCCTTACGTGATGGTGTTGTCCGCCCGTCTGTTCTTCATCTAACTCGAGAACGAAAAGACGCCGCGATGCCAAATCTTCGCCATACGATTTCGATGAGTTCAAGGATGAATGGTATTGAATACGAGCCGGATTAAAAGTCCTGTTTCCTAATTTGACTTAAGTGTCAAAAAATTCTCCTACTGAAAATCGTATGCGATTCTTCGCATCTTGGTACAAGATGTCTTGAGTGTTGAATTTACATAGTGAAAATTTATCTAGGGGAATCGAAAGAATTACAAAGAATTCGGAGAGTTTGAAAACACTGAAGTATCACAATCATCAAAACAGGTAACCTCAAGAATACCTAGCATCGGAAGGTTGTCTTAGGACCTTAGGCGTATAATTCGAAAAAGAAACAGAAGAATTCAAAATATTGGCTGAGCATTTCTGTTATTAACTGCAATTTTCCCTCAAGATTTAGTCAATTTCTTCTTAAGCGTCTCTTAAATTCATCCCAATTTCCTTTCTCTGGTGCTTCTCTATGTCTCTTACCTTTCGCGCCGTCTTTCCCTCCAATACCTTTTTAGTTAGGTAATATAGTTCTCCCAATTGTTTCTCTCAACTTCCCCCAAATTCCAAGAAAGTTCACCTTTAACTCAAAAAACAAAAAATTACCTTCTTCTTTTCCTTTAGTTTCCCTCAATTTCATCATACTTAACTTAAGCTTAACTTACCTTTAAGATTTCCCATCATATGCTTCTCAAGCTCATTTTAAGCAATCTACAATTAAGTTCTTCTGCATTTACTGTCACGTTTCTCCTCAATTTCACATTAAATTCTTCTCAAGTTTCTCTAAAATTTACTGCTTCTCTCATGTTCATTTGAAGTCTGCATCGAGTTCTTTTAAGGGTTTTGTCATTTCTTAGGGTTATTTTCCGACGGATTCGGTAAAATATCCACAATGCGTTTCATTTTTTAACATTAGTGGAAATGCTTCATCCTGAAGTTCAATTCAGAATTCAGAAAAAATATTAAAAACTTTCCCATTGTACTTTCCACACCCATGAAAATAAATGGAAAATTTTTTCTTTCAGAACAGTTTATGTGAATTTGCCACTATTTCATTTAAAACACGTTTGAATATATCACACTTCTTCTAAACTTTCTTCACATCATTCACATCCATCACTTTTTGGAACAGACTACCACTATGCCTTCGTTGTTTTAATTTCACCTCGCCTCCCAACTTGTGGGCCCATAGGCTACTCTTATGCGTCGTCCGCCATGGACCTGAATAGGTTCGGGCAATTTGTAGGAATGCGAGGAAATCGGATAGACAAAAGAAAAGAGAACTAAATAATCGGAAAAATGCGAATAAAATGAATAATCCGAAGCATCCAATGTATTCTAAGGGTCTGCTCACCTGAAGGATTTAAGAATTTGCAAAGTTGGAAGGATTTAAAGAAACAGAAGGATCTGAAGATTTTGAAAAGCTTTAAAAATTCGAAGGATTGGAAGTCTATAGTCTATAAAAAGGAAGAATCGAAGAATATGAAGAGCATGAAGAAACCAACGGATAATCTGAAGAATTAAGTATTCAAAAAAGTGAATTATGCAGTTCCTCCAGCTGAAATGTTTCATGAATGTTCATTTTTCTGTTGATCCAAGACAGGTCGACTTTATACGCATTTTAGAAGCGAGACTATAGTCTCTGTTATTTTTTTTGGTAGTTTGCACACCGTATCTCTTAATATTAATACAGAGTGAACATTTTGTCTGGTACATGGTCAAAAGGGGCATGTTTTTGTAAATAGCAACCAACAGTTTTCATCACATCTTCTTAAAGACTTCTCATCATTTTCTTTAAGGTAGATTTGCCTCTTAAATTTGATTATGCAATATAAGTTTTTTTATGCTGTTATATCTAATAAAGTGGACTGTTTAAGAATATGTAATACAAAAAATGAGTGGTTGCCATTAATAATAAATAAATCCCCCTCGACTATGCAGAAGTACGCCACTGGATTTTAGGTATCATAAATAGCAGCTTTAAAAAAACGTTGTTTTGAAGATATATTCAGTGTTCCAGACAACATTTTCACCCTGTATAATCATAGTAGCATAAGAAGTCGAACAATGCAAAATATCATTGAAAAATGAAAGAGAAATTTTGAGAGAATTCGAAGAAAAATCGAGTAACTTGAATAACGTGAAGACTTAGGGCATAAAGAATATGAAGAGGGTGGAAATCTGAAAAGACACCCAAGAAGCGGAAAAATCGAAAGAAATGAAAGGAATTGGCAGATATTGAAGAACAAGAAGAAATAGGCAATTCTGAAATCTAAACCATTCAATATTTCAGGGTTAAAACCCAATTTTTTCGAACTTGTAGAGACAGAAAAACGGACCGAGGAATTTATAATTAAATTGCAGTCGGCGTCCTTGTGTGATTTGAACTTCGTCTAAACCCATCGAAATCGGCCCGCGAGCACCTGCCGCAATTTCACACGGTTCGGCGGAAGTTCAATTCAATTAGGCAATAAACGTTTGGAAAGGGAATCTCGAACTTCCTCGTGAGCAAAATTACCTGATTTATCACTAAAAACCTAAGAAGGAAATGAAAGGCACCTACTCAGTCGGCCTAAGCCAGCCATCTGTTGAAATGCAATCGTGGGAACTTCGGATTTAATTCCACCAATAATGCGATTAGTCAAAGAGTTATTAATCTGAAACAGTTACCGGCCCCCGTCGGAATTAATTGCGTCTGTATCTCGTTTTGGTATCGGCGACTCCGTTGACTTCCTCTGCGCCTTCGTCGTCATCAAAAATATACGCGAGATTTTCTATCATCATCCTTTCGTTCTACCGACAAAATAAAAAGGAAGCAGTAACTTTTTTGTACTCCGAACACACGCACGATTGATGTAGGTAGAATTTCTGAACTTTCCCACGACATTTCTTATATTACCAGTCGCGTGGTAACGATTAAATTTGCCTCTCTTTGGAAGTGGTTAACTAGTATTGAAAACGAGTTCATCCAAAAGAAATTATACTTTGCGTGGTAACGTGGAGATTGGACTAGCCAGTCCTCGACATTTTATAATAGTTAACCTTTTTTTTTCTCTCTCTCCTCGCATCGTATTATTATAAATCTTAGACTACAATAATTGGTTGGTTGGTGGTAGGCAAGAATTATTTATTCTCAGGAAGCTTGTAGGTTTCACCTCTGGGCTATATTAAAATGAATGAATTTTAATGAGATCTTATGAATAATAATTAAATTATGATGACTAATTTATTTATTTTTGTATAAAACTTACGCCCGTAATAAACTAATGAATGTAATTCAAAAACAATCATTTTCTGACTTTTGTACTAGCGTGATTATGGAAATACTAATGAATTCGTCCAAAGCTAATTTTGAAAATTGGTGACAGGTTGAGTGCCCTGTACACGTTCTCGCTACTCCCCCCAGTAGAGTCCTCCAGTTGCATTAAAATCATTGCCTGAGATCTCATAGACCGAGAGCCCGCGTAGAAACCATGAAAGACAAAACCAATATCTAACCCCCCGCCCACAAATTATCTCGAAAAGTAGTCGCGGAGGAAAGTTGTAGTTTGTATAAACCAAAACCTCTCTTTTTATCAGGCCTTTCATTAGAATACCATGGAAAGTAAATTGTATTTTTACTCCCCCTCCCTTCTCCTCTCCCATCATAGATAAATTGGTTAATCCATGTAAAAGTTTTTCACGTTTTACTTTCAGAAACAGCATCTCGGGAAATAATTCATTGGGAACCCCCCAATGAGACAACAAAATTTGAAAGACGTTTCGCACACCTCCAAGATGTAGACTACCTATTGCTACAAATTCAAAACTCTAGGACAACCCCCTAAAAGTAGTTTAACACCGCAGAAGTGGGCCCGGACGGACGAACCGACAAAACGCACACAATAGCACATTTTCTTATTCTTAAAAATGCGCTAAAAGGCGTTTTACAAGATAGGAAAGAGAGGGCTGCAAGCATATAAGGAAGCAACCATTGGGTATCTTGCGTATATAGAAATATAGCACTTTCCCTCGCACTTTCCTGAATTTCTAAATGCGAAAAAAATTTGGCCCATCGGCTGCATTTAGGGAATGCAATCCCGCAGCAAAATCTCAATCCCGGTATTTGCGGGATCCCGCAAAACTTTAAATAAATTGGCAACTAAGCAATTCTGTGCGGTTAACTTCTGCATTAAAATAAGTCGCTAATTATCACAATATTTAACAAAAAAGTACCTTCGGCCTAACTTAGAACTCAAAAAAACCTCACCTGTAAAGCACAAATAGGTTAACTTCTAAAGTGCCTCAAAAATCATGGTAAATTTTTAACGAAAAAAGTTTAACAATTATATAAAAAATAACTTCTCCGTTATGCGTTTCATTAACAAAGTAAACAGAGTCGTCCACTTGGTCGACAAATTTCTCAGTCCCGCAAATCCCGCGGGATCCCGCTCCATTTATGTGCGGGATTAATCCCGCAAAAATTCTGCGGGATCCCGGTATTGCATTCCCTAAATGTGGCCTGTAGAATCCATAATTTCAAACCGTTCCAAGATTGGGCTACTAGTTCAAAAGTTACAGCAGTTTGAATTTTTTTTCGAAATTGGTTTCTAGTCAATAACTTTTGATTGAGAAGTCTGATCGAAAAAGTACGAATTGTTTTGGATTCTACGCACCAAAATTAATAAGAAAAAGTTTTTTCCCGAGAAATTTTGCTGCAGTCGATTTTTGGTAAAAAAGGAAGGTTATACACTGCCTTTTTTTGAGCCTCGACAAAAAAATTGTCTCAGATCGATCCGGAAAAAAATTTTCTGATAGAATGTGGCCTGTAGAATCCATAATTTCAAAGAGTTCCAAGATTGGGCTACTAGTTCAAAAGTTACAGCCCTTTGAATTTTTTTTCGAAATTGGTTTCTAGTCTATAACTTTTGATTGAGAAGTCAAATCGAAAAAGTACGAATTGTTTTGGATTCTACGCACCAAAATTAATAAGAAAAAGTGTTTTCCCGAGAAATTTTGGTGCAGTCGATTTTTGGTAAAAAAGGAAGGTTATACACTGCTTTTTTTTTGAGCCCCGAAAAAATAATTATCTCAGATCGATACGGAAAAAAATGTTCTTATAGAATGTGACTAGGGAATGCAATCCCGCAGCAAAATCTCAATCCCGGTATTTGCGGGATTGCTAGATGTTAATCCCGCGGGATCCTGGTATTTGCGGGATCCCGCAAAACTTTAAATAAATTGGCAACTAAGCAATTCTGTTTTTTTTTTTTTTGAGTTGGATCCATCGTTCCTCGAAATGGGGGTTGAAATATATTATGTTATCAAAAATCTCTAAACCTTCCCCATATAGTTATATATAACTATATGGGGAACCTTCCCCATATAGTTATATATAACTATATGGGGAAGGTTTAGAGATTTTTGATAACATAATATAAGCAATTCTGTGCGGTTAATTTCTGCATTAAAATAAGTCGCTAATTATCACAATATTTAACAAAAAAGTACTTTTGGCCTAACTTAGAACTCAAAAAAACCTCACCTGTAAAGCACAAAAAGGTGAACTTCTAAAGTGCCTCAAAAATCATAGTAAATTTTTAACGAAAAAAGTTTAACAATTATATAAAAAATAACTTAAAATAATAAATAAATAACAGAGTCGTCCACTTGATCGACAAATTCCTTCAGTCCCGCAAATCCCGCGGGATCCCGCTCCATTTATGTGCGGGATCCCGGTATTTCGGGATCCCGCGATCCCGGTATTGCATTCCCTAGCTGCATTCAATTCAAGACACGTTTTAGTGCAGGAGGCGAGTGCGGTCTTGCAGTTTTTACATAGATTTCTGATGGTTTGCCTTAGGGAAAAAGTATGGATCACTTCAACCCTTGACACTTTCGGCAAATCTCTATAATTCGACATGGAATATTCCACAAATTCCCATACTGTGAAAGTAACCTCTGCAATTTTCTAGATAAATTTATATGGGATGTGTTTGGGAAAATTTTTCTCCGAGATGTATTTCTAAGACATGAAATATCGTATACCACGAAGAGGAAGTAGGGAAAACTGTTATCATGAGAGGAACAATGATTTTAGGGAACATTAAGAGGAATTTGATGGCAACCTAGGTAGAACAATTTTAAATGAAACTGAGAGGAACCGAAGCAGAAAGTGGTTGGAACGTATCGGAAGTTACTTGAGAACAATCATTTGAGGACCTAGAGAGCGGATTCCGATTATACGAGGTAAATTAAGAGAAACAAGCGGGAATATGACCGGGAATTTGAGGGGAACTTAACGGAAAATTGTACAATGCATAAGAAGAGCACCAGGGAAATTTATGAGAATCTTAATTGGAATTTAGGAGAAGCACAGTTTAGGAAATGTTAAGGGAAGAACTTGTAAAGGTAATAGCATTGAATATCCAACTCCTTGGATATATTCAATGGTAACAGGAACACTTCCCAAAAGTTTCCAAAAGATTCCACTAAATCAGAAAGGTTTTACGTTTAACAATTGCCATTTACTTAAGTGGTTTATCCGAAGCACATTTGGTCAACTAATACAATGAAAGGTGAGTAATCAGGCCGTCGAATTTATTGAATGTGAGAAACCAGTTCAAATTGATAACGTGTAAATTTTTATTTATTTGTGAATAGTTTGGCCGTGATCGCGTTTCGGAATGGATTGTATCGATACGGTACCGATTAACTTCACTAATTTTCGCGATTTTAATTGAGTATTAGCAGTGAATATGTGCTTGGTGAGTGTGATCTGCCTTTATCAACACCATTGGCACGTTCAACCACCAAATGACCAATGTATGGAAGCGTTGAGGTAAGTCTCGTTTTCACGGCGAAAAAACTTATTTTGAGGATCTATTTGTAATGTATTGTCCCCTATATCATTTGTGCGGAAAATAAGCTGTTATGTATGTACAGCTACAAAAGAAAAGTAGCGTCATAAAGCAACGTCTAGAATACAAGTTTATCAGTTTTGTGACTCACGCCTGTAAATTCTGTCGCCAGATAATTGTGTTGAATTATTTAAAAAAAAGAGAAAGAAATTCAGGATATTTACGCCTTGCCATTATGAATGTTCTGTATTTTTAAAGATATCAGAAAATCAACAGCTGAGGCTGCTTAGATCATGCCGAATCATTGTAATTTTGCAAAACCATAAAATATAATAGTTTTTCAAGATATTGAGGTTTCTTGGATCTAACAGTCGGAATTTTGGAATTCCCAGTTTTACATAATAATCGTCTTGAAAATTTGGAAAATCTTCCAGTTGTCTGACTGCTCCATCTTAGGGTTTTCAATGATCACGTATGTGGGTTTGCAAGGTAAAATTTTTGATGGATGATTTATGATGCGCAGGCGGGAAGGTACCGATTTTATCTTATATACATATTATGCAGTTTGTAACATCCATGGTATTATTTTACAGTTTACAGTACGAGTCGTTACCTCTAACGTTGACCCATGTACTAAACTATTTACAACCCTTCAAATGTATATTAAAATTATAATGCAGGTTGAGTGAAAGTTGTGTATTTTAAAAAATGTCGTCATTTCAATATCCGATGAGGTGATATTTGTATGATCAGTCAGAGGGTTGCTTACAGACCCTACAGACGTAATCAATCAAGGAAACTAAAATATTTCATGCCTTAGAAAAATTACAGCCCGTTATAATTGAAACAGAGTTTTCTCGACAATTTCGTCATTTAAAAATCGAGAGGGGTGATCAGCCAGAGGGTCGCTTGTAGACCCTTTGACGTAATCAATCAAGGAAACTAAAAAAATTGATGGAAAGAATTGACCCCTGGTCCACACGACACAGCAAGTATCCTCTATCTAAGACATACTCGTACATACATCCTTGCAAATTTGATCCTTTTTTTATGCCATAGTCGTCAAAAAGGGGCAAAGGCTAAGGACACAGTTCGTATTTTAAGAACTCTTCATTAGATTGTGTAGCAATTTATTGTGAGCGTCCGAGCGTTTACCAGTATTACCAGAAAATTGCACTTGATTTTTTTGTTCTTTTTTCAAAAATTGCCAATTTCCCCACAATATCTCGACACTATTTTACATAAAAACCATACGACGTACAAAAAATGTATATAATAGGCAAATGAAAAATAATTAATTTAATTTGCTGTCAATTACCGTTGTGACAATCTTGGGGATAGTGAAAATTAATTTATTGATTCAGATTTTACGTCCAAAATGGTTTACACACTAGCCGAAATAGTGGACCTGCAAATTATTCTAATTTTCTCGAAAACGGATCGACCGATTTTTAAAAAATCAAACGTCACAATAAAGCACTTCGAAAGACCGTTCAAACAAGCTATTACTCGATACCACTTGTCATTTAAAATTTGTAAGAGAATGGCCCTGAGGGGCAGAGGGTAAAAGGGGGTGAAGTAGTTTTTGGTTAAAAAGTTGTCCCCCTTGACAAATCTTTTGACGTGTCTGCGCGTTTTTTCCTTTAATCAGTGGTTTTCGATAAATCCGTGGTGGGAAGTTTTCAAATGAACACCCTGTATAAGACGATAAATGGATATTTTAACCACTCTTTGAAAGCCCTTTTAGTAGCGTTTAGCGCCTCTAACGAGCATATAAGGCTTGTGAGAGTGTTAAAAGCTTTTACTCAGTCCTCAGTTTCCGAATGTTTATGAGCTTTTAAGGGACATTTACAGCCCAAATTATATTACACATTGTTATTGTTAAGAACTGGATCTTGAGGAGCTTTTATTTTAAGCTCTTTTGAAGATGTTTAGAAACCTTTAGGAATTAAAAAGCTTCCAAGAACCTCCCAAGGTTTTCTCCTCCCTTTAAGAACAATTATTAAGCACTGAATTCGTTAAGGTATTGAAAGTTTTGAGAATTCCTCAAAAGTTTTTAAAAGTCTCCAAGAGGCTTTTATAGAACCTTTGATAAGTCATGGGGCTTCAGAGACTTTGATTCTCTTAAGGAGCTTTTTTGTGTCTCGAAGAGCCTCCAAGAGCATTTCAAATGCTTTCGACTCTTTACTGGCTTGCAGTGTTTAAGAGGAATTGATACCTCCTCTTTAAGAAGTTGCCTTATAGGGTATAAAGTGTAATCTCAATGAGCTCTTTAAAGGGTTTAAAGAATATTTCGTGGGCATTTTACTGGTATCCCGCTGTCCAGTTTGGCTCGAAACTGAACTTTACTCTTTAAAGGCCTTCCTAAGCACTTTTAAAATTACCAGATTACAAAATAATTATTCGCGTAATTTAGGTAGGCGGGCAAATTTGTGTGACACCGTTCGATAGCGAGCCAACTAAACGCACCCATTTCTTAAATATACAAAATTGGAAATTGGAAGCTAAATGAAACACATAGCTTGATGGGGGTGGCGGTGAATCCAATATGTTTTCAGTGACTTACAAATGTAACCAAAATATCAACATTTTACACCCTTGCCCTCTCTTTTTGTAATACATGCAGCGCATTTTCTGCAGAACTTGCCACGGTTCATAAATGAAGAAGACGAAGAGGGTAACTTAAAGATAACGAAGCCTCTAATAAAAAAAAGTGACATGTTTAACGACTTTTTTGTTACTGCAGGATCGACTGGACAATTACCACTTTATAGGTATCCATATCATCGACATCCGTTAAATTTGCAATAAAAATAATGTTTCAAGGTGTAGAAATTGCACAATCCCTGCTTAATTAAAACTTCACTTCGGAGTAATTTTCATTGACATTTCAAGAATAAATTACGTCGACGATCGCGTTAATCCGAAGATCTTGCGAACGCAAGTTGTCCTAATGTCCAGGTTATAAAAAATAAAGTACTTGAGGCCGAATTCTTGACATCGAAAGAAATGTTTACAAATTAACCTTTATGTAAATGGAAAGTATTAGAAATACAGAAACAGGTAGTTAAATTGGGCGAGTGCCAAACCAATTAGGTAATTTATATTCGTGTGCGAAGAATTTGCGCGATTTGGTCCAGTTTGTATGGGAGAACTGTGACCTTTTCGACGAACCCACCCCTCCGAAATTGACAAACTGTATAGAAATGCGACGTCCGTCCGGCCCGCGCCGGTTTCGTGCCTTGCGATAGAAAACAAAGCACGAGCGCACGACCACATCCTACACGGATCCTAGCAAGCTGTCGGTATTCGTGGGACGTGTAGAGTTGGTCCGTTCCCACGGGGTACTTCGTACAGATGCCTTTACACACGTAGCACCTGGTTCTGGCTATCACCTAATAAGAAACGCAAATATTATGCTTGCGCAACGAGGATGAAATTGATATTTTTTGGTGATGATAATAATAATCTTCTCAATCCTCGAGTGAATAGGGCCGATAATTGGTTCTACTTTACTTTATTAATAATATTATTATTGTTCTACTTTTACTTTAACATCCGTTTGTATAAGAAACATCGCATTATATAACTTTATTAGCTAACCGCTGAAGGTAAATGGCAAGAGGCGACTAAATTATCTTCAACTTCGCTCGAGTAATTTTCCCATAATGTAAAGGCATGTGTCCGCCACCCGTTTTAATAATAAAGGGTGCTTAAAAGTGAAAAAAAGCACCCATTCATAACGACCTTTCCGATAACAATGTGTTAAAGCGAGATGGTCGAACTTATTTCACTTCAATTCCTAGGTGTAAAGCTCGCCCCTCCATAAGTCCCTACCGGTCTTATAAAACCATAACTTGCGGCTTTTTTCCGCTCACATTACGACTAACGTTATTAAGTGAGGTAGTGCGACACATTTAGAGAATAATTACGCGAAATGGCGCCAACGGCCTACATGGTACCAAACGGCGAATTCGGCGAGGAGCCAATTTCGCGCACCTACCAATATCGCAAGGTGATGAAGCCGATGCTGGAGCGCAAACGAAGGGCGCGCATCAATCGCTGCCTCGACGAGCTTAAGGAGCTTATGGTGACCGCCCTTCAGAGCGAGGGCGAGAACGTCTCCAAATTGGAAAAGGCGGACATACTGGAGCTGACAGTGCGACATCTTCACAATCTGAAACGCCAACACCAGCTCGCGCTGCCCGGCGAGCAGAGCTACGCCGAGAAGTTCCGCGCGGGTTTCTCGCAGTGCGCCCAGGAGGTCTCGCAGTTCCTTTCAACCCCCAACGACGTCGCCGATCCCGTCGCCGGACGAAAGCTCCTCCAACACCTCGGCTCGTGCATACGCCAATTGGATTGTGTTTCACAAAGTGTACAAGTGCAGTATTCACCAAATTACACCCCGCCAACCACCCCCGAACTAAATCCCCCCGCGCCCATGTGGAGACCCTGGTAGTTACTTAGATTTTAAGGCAAGTAAGTGCAAGTAAAGTTTTGTTTATAATCTCA
This sequence comes from Photinus pyralis, assembly GCF_008802855.1. NCBI lineage: Eukaryota > Metazoa > Arthropoda > Insecta > Coleoptera > Lampyridae > Photinus > Photinus pyralis. The sequence continues at coordinate 6,599,225 of NW_022170819.1, forward strand.
CAGTATCGATAGGTTTATAGTGTTAATATTAGTTTTTAAGTTACTGTGATAATGAGAATTTTTGTTTATTAAGTACCTGAGAATTAGATTTAAGTTTTATAACATTGTGCATTTTTAGAATTAATTTTTTTTAAAGGAATAAATTTGTTAAATATAAAGGTTTTATTATTCATTTTTGTACTTTCAAGGAAAAGGTTTGTGGCAAATTGAAAAATAATCTCCTAATACCAGAATCTACGTTTAGTCCTCTATTTAGTAACAAAATTTGGCTAAAGGTGTGGAGAAAGTGGTAGTGGACTTGAGACATCAATCGGAGCAAAGTGGGAGCACTTGTTTGAATTGATCTACTTACACAGGTTGACAAAGGCACAAAGCTTATGGTCAACCCCTAAAGATTCGCTGTTGGCATATTACGTACGGTCGCGTCAAATGCAAAAAAGACAACACGCACATTTTAAAATGAGGTTTTTATGCAGTAAGTAACTGGTTCAAAGTCAGGCCCGTAATCAAGATGAAGTAGCAGGGGTGGCAAGTATTTGTCTAGGTGGGGCATGAGAAAAAGCAAAACCACCAGATTATTATCCAAAATACCTAACTGTAAATTTCTCTTTTTGTATTTCTGTACCCAAAAGTCCTAAATACTTTTGAAAATGTTATGGTTTAATAAGATCAGCTCAAGATTTACCCAATTCGTCTGTAATTTTTGTAGTACATCGAATATTTTTGTTCCGTTGTTTGATTTTGTTTACAGGGTCCACTCCACGAGCCAACATTTCAGTTCAACCAAATATATAACTTGGCCGTTTCAAAAATTACAAATTTTACAGAAAGCTACACGAAACGATTTCTCTATTGTCAGGGCTGTCATTTTTGTGGTACCTAATACTTCAAATATTTTTGTTTCCTTGTGTGATTTTGTCAAGACCTATAAGCCCCCTTTAAGTGCACGTAAAAGTAAAGCCCCCTCCGCGTTTCAAAAATTATAAATTTGTTATAAAAACTCACTTTGACATAGCCATTCTACCAGGGGCGGTTTTATACATCTACTCAGGGGGGGGGGGGGCGAAAATAAAAAAGCTACAGAATTGCAGATGCAGAGGTGCGCGGAATTCTTTTTAAGTAGCTTTGATCCAATTTCAGCTGTTTTTTTGTTAAAACTATCTATTGCCGCATTAATTTCCGAATACTGCTCTTTATTAAGTTCCTACATAGAATTATAGCCCTAACCCGTTTAAAAAATTGCAAACAAAACTAAATAATAATTTTTTAAATAAATTTCACTTTTACATATCTTGCAAGGGCTCTCTTTTTTAAATCACTTCAACTGTGTATTTCTGTTTCCTGGTTTGATTGTGCTTACAGGATCCAGTATCCAGACTTTTAGTGCACAAAAAAGATCCCAAAAAATCCCATTGTTTAATTTAGTTTACAGGGTCACCAAGTCACTTTTTTAGCGCACATAATTCAAAAAACGATTTTTTAAAACTCATTTTTACATAACAATCCGTTTATTGCGTGGGTTGTAATTTTTGTGGTAGAAGTATGATTTTATTGCTCGATTTTGTTTACAAGTTTCAAAATTCACAATATTTAAAAGAAACCACTGTTAAATAATCCGTCTATTGTGAGTCCTGTAATTTTTGTGGTGTGTAGGTACAGTGTGTTTTATTTTGGTTGAGACTGCAGTGTATCTCAGCTGTCATCTAGCTACGCTTGCTTTCTAGATACAGGGTGAACACGAAAGTTTGACTGTTGGGGATGTTATCGTATCTGACTATCCATGTATATAAAAAAAAGGTAAAAACTGGCCCATTCTAGATATTTTTACGTAGAATCCAGTGGTGTAGTAAAAAAAATGTTTGGACCACCGTTTCTGAGATTTGACCCAAAGTTGGTATTTTTTAAATGCAACACCCTGTATATCTAAACGTCAATTTTTTGCAATCTTTATCCTGTTTACATTGGTGTACAACCTATGTTTTTTTTAAATTTTAAAATAAAAGCCTTATTTTTTATGATTTTTAAATGGGCTATAGAGATTTTGTTTTGCGTTTTGCTTATTGTATCCATGGCGATACCAATCAATAAAAATGGCTGACGGTAGAAAAATGTCATTTCAAAATTTTGAAAAATATGATACAGGTAATATAATATACAATCAAATAAAAAATATAGGTTGTTATACATCCATGTAATCAGAAAAACATAAATTGACGTGAAGTTATATAGGGTGTTGAATTTAAAAAATACCAACATTTGGTCAAACTTCAGAAACGACAAACCAAAAATTTTTTTGACTACGCCACTCAATTCTAATATCTAAAATAAACAGTTTTTACCTTTTTTTCTATCTTACATGGGCAGTAAGACATGGTAGCACTCCAAAAAGTTATATTTTTAGTTTTCACGTCTTATATCTCAGAAACGATAGCCAGATTGATTCTGTTTGTGATATTAAAAGTTTCACAAAAATTGGCACAGAGTCGCCAAAACCGCAAGTGTCTTATCATTACAGCTAAGATACACTGCGGTCAACAAAATAGGACACACTGTACATCGAATTTGTTTGATCTTGTTTATAGGGCCCACAAGCTTCATTTTAAGTAAGTTCATATAAAAATATATCTCCTTCCGGTTTCAAAAATGTGAACGTTTTTTTAAATAAAAACACTTCTACATAACCATCCGTTTATTGTAAGGGCTGTAATTTTTGTGGTACCTACTTCAAATATTTTTGTTTCCTTGTTGGATTTTGTTTACAGAATCCAAAAGGCATCCTTTTTAGCTTACAAAAGTATATAACCTGTCCCCGTTTTAAAATTTTTTTTGATAACTCGCTTACAAAACAATCTTATGAGGGCTGTAATTTTTTGGTACAGAAAAAATTATTATTCTCCTGTTTGCTCTTGTTTATAGGGCCCCTAAACCTCCTTTTAGGTACAGATAAGAATGGACCCTTCCCTGTTCCAAAAATTACATTTTTTTAAAGAAAACCAATTTACACATTGGTTTTTTGTTTATTGTGATAACCTTTGTCGTACATTAAATATTTTTAATTTGTATACAGGGTGAACATCTTCAAAACAGCAACATTATACAAAAATTGCTATTCACTTTAAATTTGTGATAAGTCATAAGTAGCGTACATCAAGGGTCAAGGTATGGCTAAGGGGGGCACATTTTTTAAGTTGTATTAAAAAAGGTTAATTCTTTAATAGTACACACGAACAATAATTCTTTGCATTAAAAAAGTGGCCCTTTTAGTTCTGTAGACGCACGCTACTGTTAATTTACTTTATAACATAGAATTACTTATAGGCCAGTCGCGCATTTTAAACACTAAATCTTGCAAAAAATACTGCAAACTTACATTTTTAATGTTGTTAAGGAATAGGTACATATACGGTATAAATCTAGATTTGCAACTCTTAAAAACCTGAGTCCGCTAATGTGCAGCGTGAAAATCGAGAAAATTTTCCCCAAATGCCTACTTTTTGGCAATTCTGATTCCTATCTTTACATTGGTAAGATCTTACAGGCCAAAAAATAACATAATTTGGTTAAGTAGTGCAATTTTTTGTACAGACTAGACTATGCCTTCAAATTTTCAAACATAAATTGGCAAGGAAAATTACCTCACGGCAATATTGACTAAATAGATAAACATACTACACCCATGAAATTCTTGTCAATTATAATTATTGCAGTCACTTGAAGAGAGGCAGGACTCGGGTGCTCTAAAATTTAACGTTTGCATTGTCGAATAGTTCTAAATTTGCTCTAAGTAGGTAATTTCTTTTTCTAGTAATGGCCATTCTTCTTTTTTGAAGGGCAGCGTTCTGGAGAAACACGAGTAGTATATTATTATATTAATTATTTAAAAAAGTAGTTTGTTAACAAGTTCCCCATTTGAATAAGGTGTTTGTCCTTTAAGATTGTTCGACCTGTATTATCTCGATTTTCCCACGAGCCACAAATTACACGTAAGCGCATTTTTTATATTCATAGCATTATTCATATTACATCCTGATTTGTTATCGCATTCATAACTGACGATAAGCACGTGCAAAACGGAATTTGCGTTTTGCAGTTAAATGTCATTGGATACCATGAGAACTTCACCTTCTTCATTCCAGGACACGTTAGGATGGACCCCATTGTTTTTTGGTAACTTTATTCGCCCAATTTCAGTTTTCGATGTGTATTGTAATTTCAAACTGTAAACTCTTCTCTACGGTGTTCTTTACTTACAGTTATTTAATATTTTTTCCACTAGAATGCTTTTAAAAACTTCGCTCAAAATTAGGATTGATTTTCCTACCGCGAGCAGAGGTACTCGAGTTTCAATTTAAGCGGCTTTGCTAAACATAGGAAGATAATGTATCGTGTATTGGTTTACACGTACCTACACGAACAATTTTAATCCATTTTTGCTTTTTGTAAAAACGTTGGGAAGGTTTCGTGTCTTTGTTGCTAAATGTAGCTCTTTCAGCATAATTATATACGATTTTTAACTCTTTCCCAAGCTTTGGTTGTTTGTCTTTTTTTCTTTAAACTACCGTAATTACTCGATGTCGTTAAAGACAGGATAGATTTGCATTTACATATTTTTTGCTCAATAGTATACTTAATTTCTACGACTGTCTAGTCCTAAGGCCTGCAAATTTGAAATCGTAACAGTCGAATGCCTGGCCAGGTTTTTTAATACCTGCCTACTGCGTAAAGCACTCATCTATTTTTACAGTTTCTCTAGGACCGTCTTGTAAAATTGGCGATTAGTTTGAAAAAAAATTGAAAAGTTCCAGATACGGCTTGAAAAATCGTGTCAGAAAATTCTTGCTTGAAATGTAAGCGGCTTGTGGCAATTTTGCTGAAAATATTGTCAATATGAAAGTAATAGATTTAGTAAATGTAAACATTTCTAAAGAAAATGTTTGGCAATTACAGTACGATAGATTGCTAAATAAACCACCGTTAGTTTTCATGCGCTTTCCTGTACCAAATTAATTTATTCTCGGTCCTGGAAAAGCTCGGCGCTTTACTAGTACCATGAATACAATTTTAAGTTTGAAAGCTTGACTGTCAACCCCATTCTATAAAATTAATTATACATATTTCTTAAAAGGTATAGATGAATTTCTGAGGGTCAGCTTTTAGTGTAAATTTGAAGTATCCAGCTATTGGAATTGCTGAGATCTCAGCCGGACATCCAACCAGCCAGACAGCCAGCAATAGCGAATTTTTTTTCTTAAAAAATACACTAAAAAGTACACTTTGTCTGTCCACCTGTTCGTCCGTTTGTCCACCAAAAAAGATACAGTAGAAAATAAATTTTTTTTCATGTAGGTACCATAATTTACACTTTTGCCGTTTATTGTGCTTATAAATTTTATGCGTTTGTTGCACGTCCCAAACAGACCAAAAAATTAAAAACGTAAATCAGAACTTTTCGTTTTATTTTCGATAAAACTTTTGAAGATATTTTAAATTTATTTTTAGGATATTATTCAGCATGCAAAATCGCAATTTTGCTCTCATTTAACCAACTTTTTAAGATGAACGAGATTCCCATAGCGGCACTCCAAAAAATGGACACTGTATAAAAAACACGAACACGAATATTTTTTTCTTATATAATTTTACTTTACAAATTCCAATAGCAACCCAAACCATTAAAAATGAGTAGAAAATTAACACCGCATTGTTTTAAACAATTTTTAATCCCTATAAGTAAAAATCATGAATTTTTTAGAGTTAACTTTAGCGGTGCATCAAATATTTTTTTACACGGTTCATTAGCAACCTCGTTCTACAAAGTAGAATAATAAATTAATTCCTAGCTGTTCTAAACTTTTCTAATCCATAAGTAGCTACAGCTGCAAAAGTACAGGACGTGCAGTGGGGCAGTATATTTATGAATTTATTAAAAGGTTACAACATTAACATATTGCAAGTAAAATTGTTTAAAAACATTTAAAAAAATTTACCTTATACCAAAGAATACTTACAATTAATAATAATTACTCTTTGCTTATACTTAAAATATAAAAATTTCATTAAATGCTGTCTGTGTAGGTTAAATAAATAAAAGCTGAAGTTGTCCCTTTTTGTGACTAAAAATGCATTTTAAATTTTTGAAAAATGTTTGATAATAACTGAGATATCACCGAAAAACTGAAAATTTCAAATTTCGTTTTCATTTTCCCCGCCTAAGGGGTTGGAAATTGTCGGTTCCCGTTAGCTATGGGTATCTTTTTTCGTAGAATCTGGATCTGTTATCAGCATTTCCATGATAACACGCTGGATGTAGAAGCTACAGGGTCTTATTTTTTATCGGCGACATATAATTCCAGTCATTTCATGCCAAAAAACTGCAAATAGAAAAAATAATTCGTGTAGTTTCAATTTGTTCGGGAATGTCTGGGGAAAGGTCCCCTGATGATTGTGTAATAAAGTCCCGACTATACCTGGAAAACGGTGAATCGAAGGACAAAATTTTTTTATTAAAATCGAAAGCACATAAAATTTGCTACAACTGTGTTTTATACATATTTTCGAAAAATTAGCCCTTTGAAGGTGGGCAATTTTCAGAAAACTCACGTTTTCGATCGAATTTTTCCCTCTAGTGGTATTATGAAGTTGTAGGAAATTAAATTTCCATCAAGAAGCACTGTACATTTGCTAGTTCCGCTCAAAAAATAGGCTTATTTGGTTATTCGCTTCACTCCCTAGCCTTCTAAGATCAGTGTACATGGTCCACATGTGGTAGTTTACATAAGTATGAAGTGAATACCTTATGTATACATTATATCTTAGTGTTAGGGGTCCATAAGATAAGTCTAATTTTTTTGATAAATGATGATAAAGATAAATGACCAAATAATGTAAATGATTCATGAAGGAAATTTAACTCCCCACAACTACGTAACAAGTAAACAGATAACTAGCTACAGGGAAAAGTTCGGCTCAAAACCTGAGTTTTTTTTAAATTGCTCACTTTCAGGAGACCATAACTGAAAAACTACGCGTTTTTTTTTCGATGAAAAATATAGGAACAAATTTTATGAACTTTCGCTTTTGATATGAGACTTCGAGATATTATAGGAGAAAAACCTCAACCCTCAGCCCCCCTTCCCCAGGGGTGACTCGGGATTTTATTACACAACCATCAGTGGACCTTCAACCACATATTTGCGAAAAAAAATGGAACTACACGAATTATGTTTTCTATATTTTCTAAAATGGCTGGACTCTCCTCTATCTGATTCTGTAAAAATCCAATATGGCGTCCATAAGAAATAAGCAAGTAGTGAGTATCCTGTAGCTTCTACGCTACACCTAGCGTGTTATGGAAATACTGATAACAAATCCAGATTCTCCAAAAAAAGTGCCCGTAGAAGGGGCTAACGGGAACGGGAACTCGCCGCTTAACATAGGGAAAATGAAAACGAAAGTTGACATTTTCAGTTTTTCGGCGATTTTTCAATTATTTTCAAAGATTTTTCAAAAATTTCACATAGGTTTTTTTAGTCACAAAAAGGGGCAACTTTGATTCCGTTACGGAGATCTACACACCCACCACCACCCGTACCTCTCCCCTTCCTTAATCGAAACTGACAATTAGTCTAAATATCTTCTATACTTCTTTCTATTCTTTTCATTATGATGTTCGTCAGGATTTTAAATGCATGGGTAACCAAACTAAGCGTTCTCTATTGCTTTGAAATACCTTTGCTTTTTTTGGTAACGGTATTGTGCTGCATTTTTTAAATATCCGACGGTAGTTTTCCTGTCTCATATACTTTACAAACCAAATGGAACAGTTCATCACGCACCTGTTATTCCCTGCTGCTTTGATTAGTTCCGCTGGCAATCCGTCTACACCAGGGGCATTGTGATCGCTTGATCAAATTCGTCCCGTAAAATGCAATCGCCCATTTCCTCCGAGTCCACTTCACATTCTCTTTCCAGCTCTTCTCTACTAAACCCACTTCCACCTTATACTGCTTCAATTTTTTTTGCAATACCCTTATCTTCATACAAAATTGAACCATTATCATTTTTTAAGCTATGTGCTACTTTTTCCAAAAAACTGCTTAATTGTTTTGTATGCCTTCTCGAATTTTCCCTCCTTAATTAATACATCCATTTCCTTACAATGATCTTCCAAATAGTTTGCTTCCCTGCTTATTTCATTCCTTATCGTTGTATACTTTCTTTCTCCTTCCTCTGTATGGTCTTGTTTCAACTTTTTAGCGCATTTCCACAAAAATAAAAAAAAATGCGCTATTGTGGCCACTTTGTCCGTCCGGCCGTCCGTCCGCTCGTTTTGCGACGCTACTAGTTCTTTATCTTAAGAGCTATTGTTCTACTTTTTTCGCTATTTGGTTCGTTATGGTGTCGAGTCTTGTACCAAGGAAGGAATTTTTTCTGTACCGCTTACAAAAAAAGTTATTGTAAAAAAAACAAAAAACCGTTTTTTACATGTTCCATAATTTTACACTTTTGCCGTTTATTAACGATCCTAGAGATCGTTTATAATTTTGCATTGCTATCTGTCGTCTGCCTGTTGGTCTGTCCGTCTGTTCCTTTGTCTGTCTGTCCATCTATCTGTCCGTGTGAACGATAACTTTGTTTAGAAATGTTCGATCGCTTTTACATCTCCGTTAGTTATGAACTGAATTGCATGAAATTCAATATGGGCATAGCTTTAGCCATATAATACGCAATGCCAAAAGTTGATCGAATCGATTCAAAATTCACAGTGCCCTTTTCGCATCTCGACCATTTATAAACCGAATTGCAAACTTTTTTACTTATAAAAGTATTTAAACGAAATTTGATACATAGGCACTTGGGATAAAGGAAAATCAAACGCCAATTTCAAAATTTGGTTTTGCGCATGCGCAGTGCCAACTTTTTTATTTATGGAAGAATTTAAGTGAAATTTGATATTTAGGCGCTTGGAACAAAGGAAAATCTAACATTAGTTTCAAAATTTAGGTTTGCGCATGCGCAGTTCCAACTTTCTTATTTAGAAAAGCATTGAAATGAAATTCTTCTCATAAACTGAAATTGAAGTCGCACGTCAAAAATGGATTGCCCATGTGGAACGCTATCTTTCATATTTGTGGCCGGATTTTTACGATTTTAATAGAAGTTGCATCTTACAAATGGGAAATGAATGCAAGTGGAAATGCGCTTTATGTAAATCGTTTACGATTACTTTTTAACTTGCTTCCTTTCCTACTTTTAGCCTCTGTTATACACTTTCTTCTAGTATGTGTTTTCTGACGACCTATTTCTATTTCTGCGTTATTTATTATACTAGTTTTTAAGTTCACCCATCTTTCCTCTATACCCTCTATTCCTGTGATCACAGATATATTTGATTTTTTACCAGTCTTATTTCCTCAGATTTTAACATCTCTAAATTCCATTTGTGACTAGTTTTCATTCGGTCTTTTGAATTTCAGGTCATATATACCTAGCGCCAAATTATGGTCACTGTCGACATTTGGCCCTGTAAAAGCTCTGCCTCCGAGGATGATTAAACCATGTGTTGCATACCACGAATTGGTGCTGCGTGTAAAATTCCACCAGTCGATTTCCTCTTTAATCCTTTCGTCAACCCGAAAAGGTCCCACCATAATCCCATCATTCCCTTCTCTCACTACCGCATTCCGGTTTTGCATTATAATTAAATTGTTTTCTCCCTTAAGATTACGAAAAACCTCATCATCGTCCTAACTAGTACCATTGTTTAAATAAATACTAGTACCTAGTTGGTAAATAATCTTCACCATCCTGTTTGGTTAAGTATCTATACTGACTCCTCGTCGATTTAAAATTTTTAAATCCCCAAGTATTGCTTCATTTGTCTAGAAATCGAGACTTGATGAGGGTGCACCTATTCTTTTTGTTAAATGATTTGCTTACAGGCGTCATTAGCAACCCTGTCCTGTAAAATTGAATAAAAATCTCGTAAAATATCCCGAGTATAGAAGTTTGGTGGTGTATCAAGCGATTTTTCTTAATTGTTTAAGCCTACAGTCTTAACTAACAAACCCTATCCTATAACTTTGAATAAAAATATACCTAGTTAGGTTAATGTAAAAAGTGGTGGATCATATATTTCTTTTATGTGGTATTAAATTTGGCATCTCCCGACTTTTACCTTTTCTAATAATAATAATATAATAATATTTATTCCTCAATATAATAACATGATTTACAATAAAACAGAAAATTAAACTTGGTAAATAAATCACATTGAGAAATATTGTGGGTCCCATACACAACGTCCGTGGTGAGACCTCCCTCGTGTATTGCATATTATAGGTATACCCGCGAAAAGAGAATTAGAGCCAGTCAATTATAATAACAAAAACCAACAATATAATAATAATGAATAAAGCTGAAAAGATTACGGATTACATTTACTAGCAGTCTTTAAAATTTGAGTTGAGCTGGGAATAAAATAACTTGTAAACTACGATCATAAAATAACTTAAAAATAATTTCAGAGAATCCAAAAAGAAAAGCATAATTATATAAAACATAAAAAATCATGAGAACTATTTACGAAGCCACATAAAAACTAATCCGCAAAACTAAAAAAATCATCCTCAATGTTTTCCGTAGCCAACAAGGGTTTTTTAAGTTGCAATAAAAATACATTGAGATTACTTTTGTTGTCAATTTTAGGAGAAACGAGATTGTAAAGTCGCGGTGCATTACACGAATAAAATTGTTGATGCAGAGTTAACTTTGAACGAGATATTGTAGCTGGTAAAGTATGTCTTAGATTATGCTGCTTATCAAAATTGCAAAAGTTATTACTGCTTCTAATATAAAAAAGTCTCAATACCTTGAAAACGTACATATGTCGTAAAGGTAGAATTTTTAACTTTTGCAAAATTGGCCATGAGTGTGTCATTTTACTATTTCTAGTAATTACCCTTATATACCCTTAGATATTTAAATGTCTAAAATATTTACGAAAATCATATCAAAACCAATTTCGGATTGAGCAATTTCTATGAAATTAGACATTTGGAAGATTCCCTAAAAGTTTGCCATGTAAATAATTTGGAAAGTATTCGGGCTTGGCTTAGGAATTCGATTAGATTGATGTAATGGATTTTTAATGCTTACCTACGTTTAAATATTTATTAAGATTATTATGCAAAAATGCCCATATAAAGAATAAGCTATTAATACAAATTGAGATTGACCTCCTAAACCTAAAGGAAATCAATTTACGTGATTATTCAACTGGCGTTCCACTTAAATATTAAAATAAATAAGCCGATTTAATTATTAATCAAACGTAGGTAGGTAGGTTTTACAGATTTTTCCTTTGAAGCACGCGTCCTCGCAGCATGTGTTGAAAGGATGTGGGCAATCGGCTGGCGTTACGCACGTTGTCGGATTGGGAAATATGCGTTTGTAACTGCGACATTCCTCGGCGGAAGGGTTTCCTAACGCTGGACATCCTGAAAGGGAAACACCTTTGAGGGTGTGCACATTATTTACATCTTTAACTTACTGTTTTTTGATGGTTGCGATACACACGGAGCGGAGGTGGATGTAGTTTCTGTTCGTAATTTAACATGCGTTAGTTATTGCACTCAATCAATTAATCAATTAGTAAGTGATTAGTACGTTCGTTTATTTTAATTAATAAAGTTTCAAATTAACAAACTAATTAAAGTTAGGCGGTCACAGCCGGCTTGCAAATGTGAGTTTCCAAAATGTAATGGTAGCAACACTTGTGTCGTACGGAAAATGTCTTGCAATCCGTGTCAAACTCGCACTCCACCAGCTCTCCAAGGGATGATCTATAATCCTCGTCGTCATTATCCTCTGGACAATGCCATTCTAAAACCCAAAAATGAATGTACGCGCCCTCTATTAGTCAAGCCGGTTCCCTACGTTATACATTTCAGGCATCCTTCACTAGGTGACCCTTTTCAAGTAGGAAATCTATACTTGCCTTTAGTTGAAGTCGACGTGTTCACTACGACTGTTACAGGACCCTGCGGTTTAGGGGTAGGTTTGACGACGATACTCGGGCGCGTTACCGGTGGATACGGAACGGGGTAAAATGGTCCCGGGTAAATAATAGGGTAGGGCCTCGGCGGTGGAAGCGGCGGGTAGTAATTACAGCATCCTCCACAATTGTAGGGCATTCCGCAGGGCTGCTGGTATTGAGGACACGCAATTTGGCAAATAATAAACAAGTGGGCCGGTACCACTAGTACTAAAAAGCACAATATGCCGGAACCGCGCATTTTCTATTACGGGAGCTTAGCTCGGGAATAATCTAACTAAATAATACTACTTTTTTTGTTAGTCCGAAGGGGTTATCGTAGTGTGAACTCTTCTATCTTCGAGGATTCCAAAATTGTTTCAAGGGTCGACGGACTTGGAAGCTGGTGTAGATAATTCTCAAGATAAATGTAGAAGAGATTTATATTCATGAAAGATCTCGCTGCGACTCTGTGATCCAGACGCGGCATAGTTTTCAATTACTTCCGTTATCATTAAGGAGTTGTATTAATATCGAGAATCAATAGATGTCGCCCTCGCGCAAATTCACAAGTGAAATTATATGGAAACTGCTCAGAGAGGGCGACGTGAACAGTGTCGTTCACCATATCACTACTAGAAGCCGCCACTGTTCGGTTTCGGGATTTCTAAAACAGTAGCTTAGGCCACCTCTTGGTGAAACTAGAAAATGACAAAAACATTGGCCCGTATGAATAAAAATAAGCAAATGCTTATACTTGCAAAATTCAAAGTAAATACTCATAACTGCCCCTTCATACTGGTCTGCTTAGCAGCGCTGCATTGCGTCCTGTCCTTCTGCTTAGAATCGCTGCTCAGTCGCCCAGTGCGAAGGAGCACTTACGAGTATTTACTTTGAATTTTGCAAGTATAAGCATTTGCTTATTTTTATTCATACGGGCCATTGTATTTATTTAAGCTTCAATTTCACTATAAACACCCGAAAATGCATGATTTAGATGCCTTATGTGTCAATGTGAGAATTACCTCACCTATCGCCGAATTATCAGTTGTTTCCCCTATTTTAAACAATTTTGCGCTTTAATTATTTAGTATAAATGTGGAAAGTGTAACCGGACGGGTAAATGTACACTGTTTTCTTTAGGAATCACTTACCTATTCAGTGTTTTAAAAATCTTGCAAAATTCGTAGACTACATTTACGTTTTTTCTATTAAATTTAAATTAAAAAAGTGGCCCAGGTGGGAAAACATCTCCTGTTTTAGATGAATCAAAATTTCCAGAGCGGTTTTTGATTTCATCCCCCACGTGAATTTGTGTATCAACTCGCTCAACAAAGGACAGTGGTTTGAGATCGCCGTGAAACCCACCACCAAAAAAATTGCCCCCAACCCCTTTCTCATACAGTGTAATTTACGTTTTTCGTTTCTCGAGCAAATTCAATAACGTAACCTTCACATATTTTTGCGTGGCCCACTTTTATAAATCTGTAGCAAATTTTGAGTGGTTAATGGTAAAGGGTGACACCGCGGGAGGTATACTCCACAGGGCTATAATATATAAGTTATACTGTTACCGGAGGCCCAAGATACTGGAAGTTATTATTTTTAATCGTCTTCTCTTTATTTTATACTTAGTGGGCGCAATTTTAGCTAATAGCTTTGTTTATTCAATTATTGGAAGGCGCTATTATGGCCACTTTTTCCGTCCGAGGTATACTAACAGTTGTCAAGATATTTAGTTCATTTTTTTGCATTCGGTAGCTAATAGCTCTAGCACCTCAACCAAGAAAAATCTTGGTGATTAATGTTTAGTAAAAATTACCAAAAAAGGTTTGCAAATAGTTTCTAGCAAAATTTAAAAAAAAATGGTATTTCCTACCATAGGCTTTCAATCGGCTTCTAAGGTTTTCGAGCTCAAAGAATGTGTCTCAAAAGAGCTTTAGTATAGGACTGTGCGAACTTAAAAAGAACATCAAAATTTTGAATATTTGAAGAGAAGATAATTTTTGTAGGTTCATAAAAGAAAATTTTAAGGGAATGCGTAATGTTCATCAACAAATTCTGAGAACATTCCTAAGACTTTTTTAAAAATAATGTCCGTGGTTGCGAAGAAAGTTTTCATAATATCTATTTAATAGGAAATACTTATTACAATAGATGTGGTTAATTTCCAAAAAGGATTTTTTATAGGATCTTCAAGGACTTTAAAGACGATTCCTTAAAAAAGATTTGGTTAGGGCTTTGTGTAAAGAAATAACTGGGAATATTTACAAAAACCTCCCTAACGAGATGTCTAAAACTGTGTACCTATAAGCAAATTCTGGAGTAGTTTTTCAAAAAGACTTCTAGAAACGGCCTTCGTTTTCAAGAAACCGTTATAAGAAGGATTTTACTTGTGTCTTCAGTGCAGTCTCGATAGCATCTGGTTGCCCTGCTTCAGCAGCCCCATGTTTTTTAGCTTCTGATGCGCTGCCTCGGGGGGTTTTTAGGTTATCCAGTATCATGTGCTTCTGGGGTAGTTTTTTTTTTGTTTTTTCTTGGTACGTATGAGTCCCACGAGTACGGTAGAAAGAAATGTTCACACGTGTACAAGGCGTGCTCCGAGGTTTAGGGGCTTTAGTCGCTGATTCAGCCACGCACCCCCTCATCTGACCCTTAGGATTTAGGTTATTTGCTGAGGTTGTCTCCTCTTGGTCCGGACGGTAAAGCCGAGACCCCCCGCACGATCCTGAGCTCTCCTAATTCGTCATGGTTGACGCACGTGGAACACATGTCGACACCGTTTAACTCCCTGCAATCCCTTGGCCGCGATACTACAGCCGGGCGGGGTAGCTGGTCTGCGATGTTGTCTCTGGTTGCTATCAGCTCTTGTTTCATAAGCGACGAGCATCCTTATCCCTAGCATTAACCAATGCGCCACTTACACCCATTCACTTAAGCCGTTCCCCTATCCGTCACCTGGTGACGCGTCTAGTAGGGTGCCACCCCTCAGGAAGATTTCCTTCACGAGCTTTAGGGCGACTTTTAAAATGGTACCTAAAGTTTGGGAAAAATTTTCTAGGCAGGATTTGATGAACATTTGGTACACCTTTTCAGGGCCATCTTAAGAATTAATCTTTCATATATTTTTAGGAGTAAATCTTTAAGAACGCTTTTAAGATGATCCCGAATGTTGGGGCGAGGTTCTCCCTTGCTGCATTTTCGTAAAAAGTTTAAAGACTGCTAGAATTTGGGAAGAGAAAGATTCTTATGAAGATTCCTAATCAGAATTCTAATAACAGTCTGGTGAGATTTCGAAAGAGTACGTTTGCACTCATGAAAACTTTGGCTATGGTAGTATAAGCAATCAAGGTTTGTATCCTATCTATATCAAAAAGTAATATACAGGGTGGAAATGTTGCCTAAAACTCTGAATATATCTTCAATAGGTTTTTTTTAAAGAAGATTTTTTATCGTATCGAAAATTATTAAAGTTTCCTACCAATCTACGTACTTTAAATTTGTGGTCAGTGGCGTACTTCTGCATGGTCAACGGGGGCATACTTTCTTTAATGGTAACTACTAGTTTTCGGTACAGATTATTAAAGGGCACCTTTTTTAGGGAACTTTTACTTTCAAAACATTAAAAGTGAACTTTTGCGCTCTTGGTGTCTGTCTGTTTGTCACAAAGGCTCCGGAACTATATAGATTTACTTATACATTTTAAATGATTTGCGATACAATAAATTGCTTTGATATAACTAACAAAAGAATAACGATTTTTTTAACGCAAAGTAGTGAAATTATAAAATTAACACAACTCTTCTACTAAATTTGATTATGTAACATGATAAGTTTTTTTATGTTGGATTATCCAAAAAAGTGTACTCTTTAAGAACATGTAACTAAGACTAGTAATTGTCATTCAAAAAATATACCCCCTCCTTTACCTTGCAAAAGCACCCCACTGACCACAAATTTAAAGTACGTAGATTGGTAGCAAACTTTTTATAATTTTAGACACTATAACAAACCAAAAATACTTTACGTGGTGCTTTTTGAAGTCAATGTAGGTAATAATTTTTGAATAAAGTGGAAGAACATTTGCCTTGCGGACGGTTTTTGCTTTGAGATATTGACCAAAATGCAACAGTTCTTCTCAAGCGTGGTCGCATTTCGTTAAGAAGCTCCATTTTTAAGAAAGAAAAACAACAAATGTGGTCTTCAGGTTTCCACATGTAAAGCAATATCAGCATTGACTTCCTTTTCTGATTCTGGTGTCTTAGATTGTTTCTGATTGGTCGTCTATTTTGTCAGATAATCTAATGAAGAGTGATGTGAATGCCAGTTGAACCGTTCAACTCGACTTGTTGTTCGGCGTGCAAGGTTATTGACAAATTCCTTGAACTCTGACCGGCGCCAAAACTGATATGGTACAGTGAGCTGCATATGTTTACCACTGGATAATTTGTCTTATTATTAATTAGAGAGGGTTAACCTGAGGTGATTCGTGGAGTCTAAAAAAAAAAAAGTTGAATAGGAGGAATTTAGACTGTAATTTAAATATGCACGTGCAAAGTTAACCTTCGATCCTTGTTGCTGCTCGGAAAGCTAATTTTATCTGGGTCTTTGTCGAAACCGCCATAAAGATTGTCCAAATTGTTGAACCTGGAAGTTTTATCTAACTAGGCTACGTTCATTTCCTCACATTAGAAACGAAAGATAAATTTATTTGAACGTTGCATAATTTCGACTGGTGCTAGCCGGTTTTGAGACCAGTACCGCACGTTTTGGACGGTATTAAAAAAACACTTTTTTGGCCACTTATTTATTATGGAATAAATACTGCGTTAAATTACAAGACTGTTGCTACTGTAGTCGGTCAAGGCCTAAAAGATGAAGATTTGTGGTTGAGGTTGAGTTTTCCTCACCTTCTTAATATTGTGGTTGCGGCGTTGGTTGTTGCTGTGGCTGCTGTTGTGGCGCTTGCTGTTGCTGCTGGTTGGTTTGAGCTCCACAGCCTCTGTTGTATCCCGCGTAACATCCGTTGTTAAATCCGATTGGGTTGTTGTAGATTTGACCATTAGGCGACCATTCACAACATCCCGGATAACCCTGGCAGTACGGGTTGCACACCTGGCCCTGGTAATAATTCTGTTGTTGCTGCTGGGGTTGCACGAACTGTTGGTAGTATTGCTGCTGTTGCTGTAGGAATGGGTTTTGCATGTATTGCTGCAGGTACGGCTGATACTGGTTGTAGTAACAATTTTCTGGACACATTTGTGTTACCATTTGTTGTCCACCGCAGCAGTTGGATTGCGCATAGATAGGAACGCACACGGCGTTACCTACGAGAAGCAAACACAAAACACCAACGCGCAACATTGTCGAGCAAAGTCGTAATGATAATAAGAACCGTGCATAGATTTGACTGTTAATTTGTACAAATTTCGGTCATTTTTAGGTTATCACGTAATGAACTTAAGGCCTGGTTACGCAATGACCACTACGTTACTATTTGAATTAGCGTTTGTAAAATTGTTCTATCTATTTCTAATTACATTTGATGTTCAAATACGATTTTGAAAATATTTTTAAATTCCTGATAACCTTCTAGAGAGTGATAAGAATCATTCAACACTGCAACCGTATTTGACACACTTTGTGAAGCAAACTAGGGCGAAAATGTCGCATCTTTGGGTGCTGTGCTTGTTACTAACGGGAGTTTGTGCATTCACTTACGATGTTCAACAAAAGTTAAACAGTTGCATTAACAACTGCTTACAGTCGCTACCAACTCAGGATTGCGGTACCTGCGTACAACCTCCACCATCACCTCCACCACCACCAGGATGTTACTGCCCTAACTCGCAACCTACCGGATGGTGCTGCGTACCGCCGCCCCTGAACCCCGGCTGGATTCCGCGCCCCGGTATACAACCACCATTCCTTTGGCCAGGAATACCGAACCAGCCGCCACCGGTCGAACCAGAACAGCCCGAGCTCGAGCCAAATCAGTCTACCGAAACTCCGGTGACGCCCAGCATCCAGCAACCGCCGCCGATCAGACCCTGGATTCCGAACTACCCAATTCCCAACTATCCTCCAGTCTACCCCAATCCGAACTTCCCACCTTATCCATACAACCCACATCTACCGGAGACAAATCGTCCCATTCCAAATTTCCCAACTTGGCCCAACAATCCCGGACCTGGTTTTCCCCCTCAGCAGTGCTGCTCAAATTCCCAGGCGATACAAGGGTGCGTCATCTGTTTTCCGTACAGACCGCCGCCGCTATCGCCGGTCGGTTGCAACCCTCTCTGTTTCGGCAACGTGCAGTGTTGCAACAGTTGGGATGGTACAATCAGAAGGGAAGCGAAAACGGCCGGTAATGAATAGATGCCGTAGTTTAATTTTTTAGCCTAGTTAATGCTTAAATTACTCAAATAAATATTACTATAGAGGAAATGATATTTATGTTCCCCAATGCGATTCGAATTCTACCCCATTTTGCTATCTAAGTTCAGAAGATGGAGGAAATCCTTTCGGAAGACCTTCGTAGCCACCACGTTAACGCATCTAAAATTAAACAAAAATTCGGACGTTGATAACAATTAGGCAATGAGCCACGAGTCGAAATTATGTCTTAACGTCGATAAAGCTATCGGTTTCGAATATTGATTTAATTATCTTCGAATGACCTCATTAAGTTTAGTAAATCAACACTAATTACAAAGGTATCAAAGTTGCAAACGGGAAATTAATGAGTATTTTATTTCCTGAATGTATGACAATTATTTGTGTACACTATTAATCATAATCCGAAGATAAAACGATGGGGTGCGCTCCATTCGCAATCATTCAAGATTTTGCAGTTAGCGCAAAATGTTTCCTGAAAAGGTTCTCGTCTGTACGGTTTTAGTCGTTATTGCTACAGTGAGTGCTGAAAGGCATTATGTTGTAAACAAGGGGTGCAATACGTGTACGAAAAGGGGTCCGCCTTCTTGCAGACAGTGGTGCATAATCACAGTGAACGTGGGTTGTTGTTTGCAGCGTCGATATGTTTGCTGTAGCTACAGAGGTACGTACAAATTAATATATTTTGTGACATCCCCATTAACTTTTGCGTTTTAGAAAAGCTGGGAGTTTGTCCCGTAGCCCAGCCGTCCTGCCCCAAGCCGTACCCTTACCATGCAACTAGGGTGTTCGAGTGCCACCACGACTTCCATTGCCCTCTAGGTTACAAGTGCTGCTCGGACTGTTGTTTTACGCACAAAATTTGCAAGCAGATGCATTCGGCCACACCAACTTCAGCCCCATGGCCCAAACCTTCAGTTTTCACAAAACCGACAACCAGCACAACGAACTCGACGACTACAACCACCACCACCACCACCATCACGCCACCGACAACAACCCTGTCCACAACCACGCAATTTATTATCGAAGTACCCGAAGTCGAGGACGAAACAGTGACTGTAACTCAAGACAGACAGCCAACGACGCTTCCAAATCCGACCGTTGAAGAAGGTAGCGGGTACGGCATCAACGACTTGGAAGAACCACACGCCGCTTTGGTTCAAGGATTCTTGGACGATGAAGACTTTCTGCACTAACAATTTGACACCTAAGGCATTGGGACCGGTGCGTTTTTTCTCGAAGACTGAATAAGTTAATTGTACAGATTAAAGAACCTTCAATACTAAACTTGCTTACTTTAATAAACTAAACCCATGCTTTCCAAAAGTTGGACATCGACAAATTGCATGCGCTCTTAATCACGCCATCAGAGAAAGCAATTAACTTTCTTCAGAAGAGAAATTTGTTACGTATGTCAATTTCGCACAGCCTTTTGCGTTTATGATTCTGACACAAGTAAAGCTCATTTTAGGTGATTCAATTTTAGTGACACTATGACTCCGTTGACTTAAATTTCAAAAAGTATTTCAAAATCGACAGTACTTACTTGCGTACTGACTGCGTAATAGTTATTTACATAAAAGTCCGGAAAATGATACATTACTGGCGATGAAATATTGAATTTGACTTTAATTTACGAGTCAGGTAATGTCATTTTACTGACGAGTTTTATATTAAATTTTACCCGAAATCGTATTTTAATATAAAATTTCAATTTTCATATAGAACTTTTTGTTAATGTCAATCTGTCAGTGATGACAGGAGCCATTATAGACATTTGGAAATGTCAAAAATGCGGCCTGTAAAGTGACGGTGCGGCCGGTAAAGTGACAAGTGCGGCCAGTAAAGTGACGAGCGGCAGGAAACGTAGTCTTCTCTGCCTCTGTCATGGAAACTAAAATTTCCTGACAGAAAGTAGGCATGAAAATGAAGGTTTCAGGACGATTTTGGGTAAAAATGATTTAAATTTTGATCGAGCGAATGGTGAACTTTAATATCTTCAAAAAGTTGATTTTTTCAAATAAAACATGCGGTATTTTTTTGCACTTAATGTCGAACAAATTCTTCATCGATCAATTTATTACATTCCCTATACTTACCCATCTTCGGTTTTATTTCAGATTTTATAAAATTGTGACTGTTATGCTTAAGGTCTTGAAATAATGCGAAAAAATGCAGGGTGTTCTATTTAAAATAAGAAAGTTGCGATTGCTCAGAAAAAATAAATGTTGCTTGATGCGTTGATGTGTAGGAAATATTTAATTAAAAAAAGTACCGACCCAATTTAGTACATCAGTAGTGGCCTTTGGAAGGGTGCAACTTTTGGAAAGCCCCAAATATTTTTGGGTCTTTGATTGATGTTTAAAGGGCTCACCAAAATTACCCTCTCGCCGTTTTGGTATTTACGTTTTTTTTTCAGAAATATCGACCTTATTTAGTACAGTCATGCCATTTGGAGGGATGTGGCGGTGTAGTACATACGAAGCGCCAAATATTTTTGTTTCTTCAACTGATTGTGTTTATAGGGCTCACGCATCAACCCTACAGATGCGCATGCAGATGTACATCCTCTCCGTTTTGATATTACGTATTTTTTTAAACGAAAAATCAATCTTATTTACAGTTGGAGGGGTGCAACTTTTTCGAAGACCCAAATATTTTTGCCATGTCCTTTGTACGAGTGTAAATTTTGTGAAGCGCCAAATATTTCTGTTTTTTTGAATAATTGTGTTTAAATAGGGTTCACGATCAACCCTATAAATGCGCATGCGGATATACACCCTTTCCGTTTTGGTACTTTGTATTTTTTTAAGGAAAAATCGACCTTTATTGGTACAGTCCGTGTGTCCTTTAGAGGGGAACAACACTTACATATTTTTGTTTCTTGGCCTGATTATGTTTAAAAAGCTCACCATCAATCCTATAAATGCACATCCGAAATTACACTTTCACGGTTTTGATTTTATTTAATTTTTTTCAGAAAAATCGACCTTATTTAGTTACAGTTATGCCATTTGGAGGGGCGTAACTTTTACTAAGCGCCAAATATTTCTTGTTTCTTTGACTGATTCTGTTTAAAGAGCTTATGACCAACCTATAAATGCACAACCAAAGTAACACCCTCGTCGTTTAGACATTAACGGGGGGGGGGGGGATATTTTGTTTCTTGGCCTCATTATGTTTAAAGTGCTCACGGTCAACCCTAAAAATTGTACATCCAGAATTACACCCTCGCCGTTTAGATGTTTACGTGGTTTTTAAGGAAAAATTTATCTTATTTAGTTTTACCATCTTTAGAGGGGCGTAAATTTTGTGAAGTGCGTAATATTTTTTGTTTCTTTGATTGATTGTGTTTAAAGGGCTCAGGATCAACCTATAAATGCAGATCCAAAATTACACCCCCTTTGTTTTAGTAGTACGTATTTTTTTAAGGCAAAATCAATCTAATTTAGTACAGTCGCATCCTTTGGAGGGGTGCAACTTTTGTATTTTTGTTTCTTCGAATGAATATGTTCTTACTATCAACCCTATAAATGCACATCCAAAATTACTCCCTCGCCTTCGTTTATTAAGTTATCGAAAATAATTATTACAGATGGTTGTTGCATAATCTACAATTTTCAAAATATGTATACGGGCCGAGTAAGAAAGTTGCACCTAACCTCATTTTTTTAAACGGAAACCCTGTATATTTAAATCTAAGCAGACAGTATATACTAAATGCTTTATTCAGAACTATAGTATATCAGAGCTGATATTAAAAAAAGATTCAAAAAAATTCAGTAAGATTAAAAAGGGTTTTTAAAGATTAAAAAGGTAAAAAAATATAAAAAATTCACACAATTTTTTTACTTCTTTTAAAAACTTCCTTTTAATCTTTTTGAATTGAATACATTTAAAAATTTTAATTGTAAATCATTACAAAGAAACTTTTGCATTGAACACAGAAAAAGAAGATTTAGGCTTTCATGTAGAAATCGAAAAATGCAACTTTTGCCCAAAAGACCAGTTTTGTTTTCTCGAGTTTCTCAAAATGCTTTCAAAAATGTATAATGATCAAAAGGAAGTGTTTAAAAAAAAAGTACGAGCTATATGCAACAGTGGTAGTGTTTGGTTGTTTAACTGCTGTGAATGATTTTCATTTGCAACAGTGACGCGAATCAACGGTATTCGATGTCTCACCAGAGAGTGACTGATTTGGTCTTTTATCTTTCGAAAAGAAAAAGACTGGAACCTTGGATTTTCAAATATTTCTGCAAAAATGGAACAAAAGGATAGATAGAACCTGGGATTTTTAAATATTTCTTCAAAAATTGAACAAAAAGATAGAAAGCTTAAACTATGTTAAGTGGCGACATCAAAAAATAATTTTAACAAACCATTAGTACCTAATTTCTTAAGCTAAGAAGCTAAAAATTACAAAACTACTTGGTAATCAACCTTGAAGTTTACAATGTATGGCAATAATTCAATAGCTGGCTTGAAATTATTTTACATTTTTCGTTTATTGTCTCGCATAGTCACCATCGATGGAGTTATTGCCATAAGAACGATATTGTAAACTTCAAAAATCAAGGTTGTGTTTAGTATCACTAGTTTTGCAATTTTTTTCTCTATGGATTGATATAAAAATACAATGTGGCGTCTATAAAAAATAAGAAAGTGGTTTGTGTGATTTAGTGAACAGTCGAAACCCATAATCACAAAAATTTTATTTTAGCACCATCGGAAGACAAAAAATCACTAAAGAGTTTGTTGAAATTATTTTTTGAAAATAAATGAACGACAACGATGAAATAACGGATAGGTACACTAGTCGAAATCTAATCCTATAGTGGACGTGTGAGGGTGATGACTAGGGTTAGGATTTTAATGACGTTAAAAATCAGCGAAAATGCAAAATAAAACGTGCAATTATGTCTTAAAAATCTCGCAAAAATGACATAAAAATTTAAAAAGATGAATTTTTAAATAACAAATAAATTTATTGATGAAACTGAATAAGACCGCAAAATTTTTTTAAGAAGCATTTAGGTAAGATAAGACAGGAATAGAAAGCAGGTATGTAGGTTACTGACTCACCATATCCCAAAGAAATTTAATCCCTTAGTGGGCATTCGTTCCAAGAAAAGAGGAACTATATATTTAGCTTATAATGGAGGTTTTAGGCTTTTTATTTTGCAAAATGCCGGTTTTCGCAGTTTGCCGGTAACATATATAATATAACAGATTATAGTTAGTTAGTTAGTGAGACCCAAATTAGAATATTGCGATATAGTTTGGTACCCGCAGTACGATGTGCAAAAAAAACTTATTGAACAAGTACAACGCAGATTCTTGAAGACGTTTCTTTTAAGCTTGATGGTGCGTATCCTGAAAGAGGCTTTCCACACCAATCTCTCCTATCCAGGTATACTGTCCAGTCGATGGAATGCCGCCGAATTGTGAACAGTGTTAAGTTTTTATTTGGCTTATTGCACAATCTTGTAGACTCTCCTAATCTCCTTGCACACCTAAACTTTTCTGTTCCTCAGCGCAACAGCACGCTTACACTAACTTTCACTTACCGCACTCCGAGAACTAATATATTGTGTAAAGCCCCTACATTAATCATGTCTCGCAATTTTAATATGGTCTGCCAGGATTGTGAAATACAATATACCTCTCTACCGGAAATACTTCGCCAACTCATTACTAAGCTCAATAATTCTCTAAGATAATTATTACATATTATTTTTATTTTTCATTTTATTTTATTTTTTTTTTCTTTCATTATTCCTATTACTTATATTTCTTGTATAACTCTTGTATATCTCTGTTGTTCATTTGCACGTTTTAATATAATTTATATATATTTTTGGTTTATGTTGCGCAATTTAATCGAATAATCTTTGAATGCATTTTTACAAATTTTGTATGTTTATAATATTAATTTACTTAAGTATACTATTTTAGTTACGTAATTTTAATTTCACTCTTGTAATTGTATTGTTGCTCTATTATTGGAATGTTTTCTGTTTGAGCAATAAAGTATTATTATTATTATGTGTCAGAGCTTCAGAAAAAAAGATACAAAATCCTAGCCCTAGTGATACAGGTTCATCTTATAGGTTGATCATGGTCTGTTGAGAATGAAACCGAGCCATCTTTGGGGAGTTTCCCCTATACTTTAAGCTTAAGGGAAACCATTATATGCGCTATAACTCCCTCACTAACCCCCTCAACCTTTTTGTACTAGGGCCACAATTCATAAAATCTAAAATAGTTGATTGGGCGACATAGAATCCCTCACGAAATTTAGAATGTTATATTTTGACTATCTGGTCCATGCCTTTTCTTACGTTTCTCTTAAATGATGATTTCTATATTAATGAGCAAAAATTACATTTCTCAGACTTTCAGGAAATCGCATCGAACTGAATTATATCCATTAAAATCCTTGATGAGATATGACGACTCTAGGGGATGGGGGACAATATTTCTGTTAAATAGCCTCATTTATATTCACTTCAAGAGGTATTTTGGAACCAAAACAAATGTTTTTATGACCAATTTTACCTAAATGGTCCAAAATTTCAGTTACCATCTATTGCGCCGCAGCTAAAAGGTAAAAATATATTCGAAAGTTAATAAAATCACGTTGCGAATGGCTCGTGCACGTGTCGGTCATTTAGTCTGCTAATTATTTTAATTAATCAATCGGAAGTTACTTGCAAGTTTTATTATTTTACCTTGCACGAGGCTGAAGTAAAATCAGTAGCCCCCTTGTACACTCGACAGCTGAATATTTCAACTCATCAGCAAATATTAGTCTAAGGCGCCGAAATGGAATTGGAGCGTTCCGAAGAGGACCCCGATATCATATTAAGGTACTGAGACCCACCTCGGAGCATTACAGATAAGATTACGAGACAATAATTTGGTTATCTTTGTAGGTCTAGGTCTTCTTCGAGTTTTCATGTTTACGTTATAAAATAAATACGGATAGTGGAAGTTCAGCATTTCCCCCTAAAGCTTAGTCATAATATGTCTGAGCAAAATTCGCGTACTCGGCGATATATTTATATTACTTTATCGACTTCCTGTTAATTTCATACCGAATACCTGAGTCAGAATGCAAATAAAAGCATGCTTTCATCGTCAATTTTTTGTACGTTTTGTGTAGTGTGACCGAAGAGATGTTTCCAGTGTGGTCTGTGGTGTTCGGCTTGGCTAGTTTGGTTTTGTGTGCCTGTTCGGGCGAGTTGGGTAAGTTTCTTTCTAATTTTTATGTCGGGGCTGATCTCTCGCACTTCCTAGAATATCCGGAAGTGAGATATTGCCCCGTTGTCAATCCTTGTCAGGCTCCGCTGTTGTACGATGTGAAACACAGATGTGGAATCGACGAGGCGTGTCCGCAAGGGTACAAGTGCTGTAAAAACGGCTGCTACATCCACAAAGTGTGTGTCGTACCCGTAAACAAAAATGGAGATCAGATACCACCCCCAACTCACGCCGTAACAGACCCCAGCGACGAGCAGGAAAATGAAATCAAGGAATGGCCCAAATTGTCGACGCAATTTACCGACAAAGAAACCGGCTCCACGTCAATCACGAACTTTTCTCACGGTGTAGGAATTACCAATGAATCCGGACAGTCTACCACAATTACGAGTGATACAACCGCAAGCACTCATTTTGATAACGCAACTGAAGGTGCTACTGAGAGCTTGACAACTTCAAGTTATACAACCATGGGTCCTAACGAACAAGATTCCACCCCCACAGAGGTTCAAGGAACATTTTCTGAACATTCGATCGGTTTCACCAATCCCACCAATGCGACTGTAGCTCAAGGTTTGGGGAATGAAAGCACAACTAGCGAACAGGATTCGAATACGATAATCGTTCAAGGAACCGTCCCTTCTTCAACAATCGGCGATGATTACACCAGCTTTTCTACTCTTTCCAATCTCATCGAGGAGACATCGCAACAAACTGGAGTGCAGCGCGCTGGAGATGAACTCACCAGTGGTGAGCAAGATTTCACCTCAACAAACGTTCCCGAAATCTCTTCTTCTTCGAAGATCGAAGATGATTACACCAGCTTTTCTACTCTTTCCAATCTCATCGAGGAGAGAACGCAAGAAACTGGAGTGCAGGGCGCTGGAGATGAACTCACCAGTGGTAAGCAAGATTTCACATCAACAAACGTTCCAGAAATCTCTTCTTCTTCGAAGTTCGAAGGTGATTACACCAGATTTTCTACTCTTCCCAATCTTCTCAAGGCGAAATTGCAATATAATGGAATTGAGAGCGCTGAAAACGAGCTCACAAGTGGTCAACAAGATTTCACCTCAACAAACGCTGAAGCGATCGCTGGATTTTCTACGCTAGCCAAGACGACTTCGAAGCAAATTCTAGTGGAAGATTCCGGAAATGAATTAACCAGTGGCGAAACCTCAACAAACGGTCCCTCTACAACCATCGGCGAGGATTACACCCAAACTTCCATCTTTGATAATCTAATCAAGGCGATATCGCGGCATATCGGCTGGGAAGGTTCTGGTGACGGTTTCACCAGTGACGATGAAGATGACTTAGTGGATGGTAGTGGTGAGGGTAGCGGTATTACCGAGTATGTCTCTCAGTCCACCACTGACGCCCCGCACACCCCACAAACGGAATTCATCGACCTTGATGGTGGTACTAGTAGTTTTAGTTTTGAAGAGGTCTCCAATAACCCATCAACTTGGGAAGGTTCGGGTGCGGATGCCACACATTTTTCCACATTTACCGATGACGAAGATGTTGGCGAAGGCAGCGAAATTCAATCACCGCTCACTACAGATGATGATGTGCACTTTCCGGATGTGGTGACAGAAATCGGCACAACCATTTGGAACGGCAGTGTCGAGGATACTTACGAAGAAATTACGAATTCATCGATCGGAGTAACCACCACCATCAATTCACGGTCTGAAAGTACTGGTACATCGGATGATGATATACGTTTTCCAGATGAAACGGATTCACCAACCAGACCTTCGCCCGATGGAAGCTCTGACGGATCTGTGGAACAGACGAAACCACCGTCAGAAAATGACGACATCACATTTCCACACGAAAGTACTCCAACAGAAAATAATCACGTGAAATTCCTAACGTCTAAAGGAAGGGAATTGGAAGGCTCAGGTGATGACTCCAACGATACTGAAAGTGACGAGGACGACGACGAAGGAGAGGAAACTACTTTGCCGACGTTTGTGACCACCAGTTCGACAAACTTGACCGTGAAAGCTCTCCCCTCGCACACCTTCGCCGTAGGTCCGCACGATAATGTAACGTACGAAGAGGACGATGACGACGAAGATGACGATGGTGTAGACGAGGATATACGAAATAACTTTCAAGGTAAAACAGTGAGGGGTTGATTGTTAGTAGACTCTTGTTTTGTTACTGAAATTATTAGATTCGCCTCTAATTTTTGTAGTCATACGGATTGTTTTACAGAAGCAAGACGTATTTATTATACTATGGTGGCAACCACCACGTCTGTAAATAAATATTTTTGTCCTTCATTTGCCTAAATCTAAAAATTAAATGATCTCTGTACACTTTTTTTATTTTGCGGGACATAAATTTCACAGTACTAACTTGCAGTTTTGCGTTGGTAAAGAACAAGCTCTTTGTGCTTATGGTTCACCATGAAACTAGTGCACTATTTCTTTTGTGGCCTTTTTTTAATTAATGACCGGTAATTCAATTAATTTCTTCTGGATTTTTCTCTTGGTGGGTATAAGACGAGTTAACCAAGATACCAAACAAGGTGGCTGTACCTTCTTCGGCCGTGCTAAATTTCTTAAACTTCTGCCAAAAATTGTCTAACTCCTTCACTTGGGAGAAATTCTGTACCTCCTCCCTCGGTTGCTAAGTGTTTTAAAACAGTTTGATTCATTACGGTACAGCAGGGAAATAATTTCCCCATTTTAGCCTGCACGAGGGAATCCAATACTCCAATTTCTTCCATCTCTTCTCCCTTGGTTCTTGCGAGACGTTCTCTACCTCTTTCCCCCTTTACTAAATTTTTATTTTTTTTGATTAAGGGAGCGTGGGAAATATGTCACGAAACTTCTCCATTCTGGCTTACAAGTGAAAAATGTACGCTCCTCTTTTTTCGGTCTTCCTGTCTATCAAAAAGGATCCTCACCTTCCCTTACTTGCGTGAAATTTTGCACCCTACTTTGGTAGTTTGAAAAAATAACTTAGTTTGGACCCATAAAGGGAATACTTTCTCCCACTCCGGCCTACTCTCGGGCCTACTGATGTAAATAAATTCTGGACCTCCTTTCTACGATTCATCGGTACATCAAATTTCCTCACCCTTCTCCCTTGGGGGAAATTAAAGTACCTCCTCTCCCCTTTTGCTTTTACACCCGCCTTTCTTAGTTTCCTTGGTCTACCAAAAAAATGCACCTCCTTTCCCTTTGGTGGGCTTTTATAAACCTAGTTTGGCGCATTAAAGGGGAGCGGGGAGAGATTTCTTTGTTCTGGATTACAGATAAACATCTAGACACCCTTTTTTTGGTCCTACGCTGTGTGGGGGAAATTTTAGATGTTCTCCAATTGCTAGTTCTTTAAAAACCTAGCTTGATCCCATAAAAGAGAGCGGAGAAATATTTTAGAATAATTTCCCTCCTTTACCTTACTTGCCTTTCTTCGGTTCATCGCTTAATTATCAAATTTCTTGACCCTCTGTTATTTGGGGCAGATTGTATACCTCATTTTGAGAACGCGGAATTATTTCAAAACATGTCTCCACTCCGGTTTACTAGTGGGAATCCTATATTCTATTTCTTTGATTCTTTAATCTGTCCTCCTGTCCTGTCTCCACTTCGGTTTACTGTTCTGTATCTCTCTTTCTTCGGTTTTTCAGAAAAATATCGCCACCCTTACTTCGTTGGTAAAGATTCTGAACCTCCTGTCAACTTTTCCGGGTTTTTAAGAACCCACTAATGTGCGTTAAGGAAGATCAGCGAAATAACTCAAAAGATTTCTGCACTCGGGCGTAAATTGTATACTCCCCTACTTCGCGGAGGGCATTCTGTACTTACCCTATGCCACCATTCTATACCACTGAATTCTGGATCTTCCAAAAAAATCCGCGACCCTAACTTGCCGGAAGTTCTGTACCCTCCCCCTGCTTTGATTGGGATTTAAAAGCCTAATTTGTGTCTTTAGGGGAGAACGGAGAAACATTGAAATATTTCTCTACTTTGGCTTACTGATGCAAATGTTATGCCCCCCCCCCCCTTCCTGATTTGAGAGAAGTTCTGTTCCTCCTCCCTTTACTTCGGAGCCATGTTCTTGTTCATAAAGGAACAAGGTCGAATTTTTCAAAAATTCGCCTTTTTTGTCTGCAGAATTATATACCCTCTCCCTCAGGTGCTAGATTTCGTGCAACATCCAGCCTTGTCTTAGTTGGTTCTTATGCTTTCTAGGATTAATATTGGACTAAGAGATGCCAACTCTTCGAAAAAGGATTTCTATCTTACGCATTCTCTTTTTATATACCTGTCAACTTTCCTAATTATAATAACACGAACGGAATAAAAGTCAAATTTTTCGAAGCAGAACATTGCTGTATTTCTTAGGTACCTGTTATTTAAGCAAAGGTTGTAGCTTATATACTGAGAAGCTTATAAAGAATACTGTTAGCATGAAAGTGAAGATAGGCTTCATCTTTGAGGTGATGAAGAAACGTTTGAGTTAGTCGTGGTTTCCAAAGGCGTTACGGTTTCAGGTGTTGTATCAACACTCTGGGTGACCGTTTCCATTGTACTGTTCACCGCCAGGGAACTGTTGGTACTTTCAGCGGAGCAAGTGAAACTGGTGCAGAGGTAGCCAGTTTTATCACTTTTACAGTAGCATGTGTTACAGTCCAATTTGAACGAGTCATTGAGGGCGCATGGTGTGTTGATCAGGTCGCTCGCAATCGTTGTATCTGCAAGCAAAAAAATGAAATAGTTTCTTGAACGGAATCACGAATCAGTTTTCCGTTTACATGAGTTAAGGGACAACAGTAACTTTCTTCCTACAAGTGGAATGAAAAAGAGGTCGTACAAAGGGCCAGATTTTGGGTATTACCTCTTCTTAAGCGAACCAGTTCGTTCCGCGGGCGAAGGGTTTCGTTGCATTGGTGGCGAATGCATGTCCAAAATGTTCTTCCTCCGGAAAATCCACATCTGCATTCTTGGCAGGGCGTTCTTCTAATCGTGCCCAATTTACAAGGGAGCTCCTTATCTAAAAAGATCAGAGAGGCATGGTTATTCCACTATTGAAGGAGGATTTTTATTTCAGTGTGAAGTGAGCGAACACGAAAAGGCTAGTACGAATCTGGTATAATTATTTGTTTGAAAAATAGTTAATTGAGACTTTCTTTGTTCAGGTAAATGGTTAAGTGCCAGAAACAATGAAGAAATTCATGCAAGTGGATGGATATGTTAGTGAGAGATTTATGTTTTTAATTTTTTGAATGCAAGTTAATTGAGTGTAAATTAATTCGTATTTTTCTCTCTAGGTAAATGTTGTAGTGTCAAAATCAATGGAGAAATTCGTGCAAGTGGACGGGAAAGCTAGTGGGAGACTTGTGTTTTTAATTTTTTGTAAATTAATTCGTCTTTCTCTCTCTAGGTAAATGGTGTTGTGTCAAAATCAATGGAGAAATTGGTGCAAGTGGACGGGAATGTCAGTAGGAGACTTGTGTTTTTAATTTCTTGAAAACTATTTAACTGAGTGTAAATTAATTCGTCTTTCTCTCTCTAGGTAAATGGTGTAGTGTCAAAATCAATGGAGAAATTCGTAGAAGTGGACGGGAATGTTAGTGGGAGACTTGTGTTTTCAATTTTTTGAAAACTATTCTACTGAGTGTAAATTAATTCGTCTTTCTCTCTCTAGGTAAATGGTGTTGTGTTAAACTCGATGGAGAAATTTGTGCAAATGGACGGGAATGTTAGTGAGAGATTTGTGTTTATAATTTTTTGAATATAGGTCAATTGAGTGTAAATTAATGCGTCTTTCTCTCTCTAGATAAATGTTGTAGTGTCAAAATCAATGGAGAAATTCGTGCAAGTGGACGGGAATGTTAGTGAGAGAGAGAGAGAGAATTGTGTATAAATTAATGCGCCTTTCTCTCTATCTAGGTAAATGGTGTTCTGGTTTTAATTCTAGAATTGGTCTTTGTATGGGTTATTTAAAAAAAATCAATTTTTGAAATGTAGAGGTTTGGTAATTAATTAAAGTAATTTCCAAGTAACGGGGATAGTATTGGTGTATAGGTACTACGCATGTAGTCGCATGGAAAGTGTCATTGGAGGTATTTATGGCGTACTTCCTTCTCTCCTTGAGCACGAGTCGTAACACACCCACTTGCTCAGTGAATCAGCGCTGTCACTGATACATGTACAGCTACGGCACCGGTCTCTTTTGGTCTCACCTTCTCCACACTCTCCCTTTTCTGGTAACAATTAGTTATCAAACTAGAAATGTCAGCTTTACATACCTCTCTTTGGAACCTCAACTTTCTGAGTACAAGAGCTCTGTAAACACGCCCAATCCGTTCCACCCTCTCCATCGACAGCTATGCACCTACAGTTGTGACATTCCCCAATTTTGTGGTCGCCCAATGGACATTTCTCTGAACCTAGAAATATTCGCTATCACTTTCTTCATTATTTGCTTTAGGGTAGCGACCTCTTTTAAAACGATTATGGTAATAATGACCACAGTCCTTCTGGGTGCAGTACCAATCGACGATTCCATCTTGTAAAACCAAACACTCGCATAGTTCACACTCTCCTTGCTTAGTCTCGCCTATTCTACAAGATTCATCTAGAAAAATATGCGCTTCAGCACCCAAATTTCGTACGTCTTCATTTTAACGTAAACAACTAACTGACAAAAAATGTCACGAGTTCATCATTGATAACTACTTATCGTACAGTGGGGCACTGCCCCACCAGAAACTACGTGTGCATCTTTTACGTATGATCCACACGTAATTTACAACGTTTCGATCACACTTACCAGCAAATACAACCCCAAACAACAACCCCAAGCACAGTATAGAAACAGACTTCATAACTGCTATCGTTAAACTATTAACGTTGCGCGTATATAATCCGACGGTAGTGGGCCGGCTGGTAGAGGGGATTTTCTTTAATGTAATTACTATATGCGATCAAATCGTTAATCATTTGAATTAGCTTTAATTGATTACATTTACCAGTACTCTACCTGCGTCATCTACGTCTTTGATCACGTGATATTGTGACGTCTGTTGCCTCCATTTCCATAATAGAAATTTTTGGGATGCTCGCGCCGAATTTGAAGTTTGCTAACAAAATTTCATATATCAAGTTTCCGAACACGCAAGGGGTTTGGCATTTTTTCAAACTTTGGGGAGTTGCGACCCCACGGACCTGAGCACATGGAGTGAGTTAGACCTTTGGTGTCTTTAAATTTAATTGCCAACTTTGCCATTTAATGAAACTGAACATTCGAAATCACTTAACCTCAAAGCTCCACTGTGAAGAACTAAGAAATCCTGATCTCAAATTTATAGCTCCCAGTTTTAAATTTGCAGCTTCAAAATTCGACAAATACAGAGCTGTGCACTTAAATGGTAGGTATAAGATACAAATGAGAAAATATAAAACTTTATTGTGATGCGATGAAGGTGAGGGTGTAATAAATAGTTGTTATGGTAATGGGCGAATTCTTCAAAACTTCATGGATTGTCTTCATGGAAAACATAAGTCGTAACAAGTCCACATGGTTCGTGTCTTTGTTTCATTATTGATGCATTTACAGGTACGGCACTTCTCCGTTTTCGTTTCGCCTTCACTACACTCTCCGTTAGCTGTATCAGTTGGGGAGCTTCTCTTCGAACGTTCATCAAAATGACAATCTGCTTGCGTGCAAAACCAGTCGGTGATTCCATTTTGGAAGGTCATGCATTCGCATAACGCACAGTTTTCATGCTTGGTTTCGCCTATTTTGCACGTAGTGGCTAGAAGCAAAGCACCATTAATAATATGTTCCTATTTTAGGAGCTTTTTTGAGATAATGGGCGCAAATTTCAATCATTAACTGTGCAAGAGGGTGGAAAGTGCAAATAAAATCTACGCTTGGTAAAAGTTGGAGTATCTACCTTTCCTTAAGAGCTCATCGTGAGGATTGTAACAATCATACTGAGTGCAATACCAGTCAATGCTTCCATCTTGTAAACGCAAACAATCGCAAATCGCACATTCATCTCGCTTGGTCTCGCCTATGGTGCATCTGGGCTTATCTAAAAATAATGTATTTTTTACTGTCACTTCAGTTACTACTTGTGAAGATAAAGAAAACCATAATATGTTTATCAAAATTCCTCCTCTATTGTGCAACTTACCAGCAATCACCACAGCAAACATCCCCAAACACAATAAACAAACAGTATTCATCTTAGTATAAGGTGTCGAATGATAATGATGCCGTTAGACTATTAACTGGCTATTTATACAACGTGGTGGTGGCGGGTTATTGGAAGGGGAATTGGTTTCCAACCGTTCCATTAACCTATTTGTTAT
This sequence comes from Photinus pyralis, assembly GCF_008802855.1. Taxonomy (NCBI): domain Eukaryota; kingdom Metazoa; phylum Arthropoda; class Insecta; order Coleoptera; family Lampyridae; genus Photinus; species Photinus pyralis. Next base: position 6,633,269 of record NW_022170819.1, read on the forward strand.
TTACCTCAATTTTCTATCTACACTTGAATTTTGTACATCGATGACGAGACACTCGGCTGGAAAAATTTTCGTATTGGTGCGTACACGACATATACACAGTTTTATTACGTTAGTTACAGTCGTTATCGATAACAAGGGTACTTATCATAGAATGTCGATGACATGGTATGGCCCAGTATCAAGTGTGCCTACTACAAATTGTGCTTGAAAGCGGGTCGTGAAAGGCTTTGCAAAACGCACGCCATTGATTAGCACTTATTTGTACCGATTTCAATTATCTGCAAATAGATACAGGTGTATAGTGCACCCTAAGTTTTGGGAAGTACTCATTTGTTGGATGATTTGCAAAAAGAGTTAAAGACATCCCAAAATGAATCGGCAGACACGTAAAGAGTATTTCAAGTATATTAATCAACTTGCCTTCAGGAAGGCCTAATAGGTTTTCCAGTGGAATTTGCTATAGGAATACCTATAATGTAGGTATATTATTCATAAATAACTACTTTTTATTACGCAAAATTCAAAGATCAAAGCGATGGAATTGTTAGGGAAGTCGATGATGTCTGTCTGTCTGCCTGTGAACACGATATTTGGCGAACGCTTAGACCGATTCGGTTCAAACTTTGTACAGTTGACCTATATGTCACATGTAACAAGCCTATTGAAAGTGGATCAAATTCACTGATCCCGTCGTAGGGTCACACTGCTCTGCTTCTGTTAAGGGTCAATTAAAAGAATCGATTAGCTATATACCAAGGTGGCTTTTCTACGACACATAAAAACAAGTAAAATTGATGGCTGTAATTATTTATAAATGACAAAAACTCCGCTACTCCGGTATTTACTTAATGCATCTGTACAGAGTGCTTCAAATTCGTGGCTCGCAATTGGGATCTCTGTAACGGTGAGAGATAGTGTTAGTTAAATGGGAAGTTGTTCCTTTTTGTAACTAAAAATCCACATTTCAAATTATTGAAAAATCTTTGAAAATAGCTTAGATCATCACCGAAAAAGGGAAAATGTCGAATTTCGTTTTCATTTTCCCCAGCTTAAGAGTGGGAAATTGCAGTTCCCGTTAGTCCCTTCTATGGCGAATTTTTTTTTAGAAGCTGAATTTCCATATCACGCTGTAGAAGTTACTACTTACTTCTTTCTTATGGACGCCCTATTGGATTGTTACGAATAATAGTAATAAGATCAAGGAAAGAAAAAATAGAGATTGAAAGTGCCCTCTGCTAACATACGATTTTCGTATAGTGGAGGGCACTCCGTACCCTACACACCTCCAGGTGCCGAGCCTCCTGTTTGTTATGCTTGATGGACCCTTTTAAAAATGGTAATGTATTCTTCGTATACTCCGTACCTCAGACCTCCCGGTGCACAGTCTTGTGATGTTTTTATGATGGACACTTTTTTTAGCTATCGGAACTAACTTTATTTTTAGCGTATTTTATATATTGTTTGCGTTTTGTCCGTCCGTCCGGACCCAATTCTGCCGTTTTGAACTACTTCTAGGGGAATGGTCCCAGAGTCCTGGGATGTTGTGGACTAGGGAGCCTATACCTTGAAGGTGTGCCAGACGGCCATTAAACTTTACTGTCTTAAAGCCCCCCCCCCATATGCATGCCTCTAGTGGTGTCAAGTAAAACTTTTGAAAATTGGAGGAGGGTGGGTAAACATCCGATCTACCCTTCATGGTACTCTAATGAAAGGTCTCAACCCTGGTCTCAACGAAAGGAATTAATTTCTACCAACCATAGTTCTCCTGCTCGACCTCTTATTGTGATCGGATATATTCCCTTATATCTCATTAAAGGCAAGTGGTATACTCCCCAGCAAAAGAAATATTCAATGTCTCTTTGTATGTTAGAGTATGTTTCATGCACCCTTTTAAAAACATTGTAATGCTAAGGTCGTTAAATATTATTGAAAAGAAGGTAGAACCGGGGGGTTTGGGGGTATAAGAGATTGAGATTCTGCGAAAAAAAGACTACCCATAGAAGGTGCTAACGGGAACCGTCCATTTTCGACCGTTTAAGCTAGGGAAAATAAAAACGAAATTTACATTTTCAGTTTTTCCGTGATATCAGATTTTTCAAAAATTTCAAATGCATTTTTTTAGTCACAAAAGGGGACAACTTTGTCCCCATTTAACCTACACTGGTAGCGTTTTTCCTATGAAATATGAAGTAAAGAAAGGGCCCATACCTGAAAACATTCTCTGGTTTTAAAGAATTCCCCAATTTGTCGACCATGATCGTAGAAAGTACCCAGGACGCAAAAATGTACTGTGTTGATTACGAATTTTGCAAAATTCTCACTAATTTTTGATTTTTACATATTTATTATGAAATGAAGAGGTTCACTTGCCGCGTAACCATCCCTTGTTTTCTAAAAATCTTGCAAAATTCGTAGGCTATATTTTCCCATTTCCTATTAAATATACACTAAAGGAGTGGCCTGTATGGGGAAACTTCCCCTTGAATTTATAAATTCCTCAAAAGTTTGTCGACCATTTTTGCACTCTTCTTATTAAGTATGAATATAAAAAGTGAACATGTACTCTGTCTATTAGGAATATCTCAAAATTTGTCAATCACTTTTTGCTTCTTACTTATGCATTTTGAAATGAAAAAGTAAAAAATTTTCGCCCGAAGGAGAGTCACTTTAGCGCATTTTCCATGCAATCATCAGTACTTCCCAAAAGGTCATACAACAAACTATTTATGTGTACAAAAGGAAATATGTTAACGCATAGAAAGTTAGCATTGCGCAGTCTGCGCATGCGCACACTTAATGTTTACAATAGGCGATGTGTTTGCCTTTATTAGAAGCACAAGCATATGTGGTTAAAAGTTAAAAGTAATATAATTTAATAGTATATTAAGTAGCAAGAGATTAAAAAGAGTTTTTGTTCCTGAGAGATGGTTTAAAGAGGTTTGCCGAGGGCTTTAATATTTTTACGGGAACAAAAACTAGTTTATTCCAGTGTTGCTTAAACTATTTTTTCCAATACCGACCAATTTAAACTAGGATTTAAATCCATTTTTCAATTAATTGTTCACAAAAAACAAAAATTTTCCGGGTTTTTACAATCATAATAATTACGATCATTATTAAACAAACTTTTCACAATTTCAGTGTTTTCTTTAACGTTCCTTCCCTACTGTGCTTCAGGTCAAAGCGTTGTCTTCAACTAACGTAAGGGGGCCCTGCCTTAGATGTTTTATCACGTGCCACTTTTCAAATTTAAGCGGGATCTTGTTTAGTTTTAGAGTGAATAGTCATTCGGGTGGCCATTTTTAATCGTTGCCGGGTTTATTTAATTTCCGTGTTCTTGTATAGTGTGAAGTTAGCGTAGAACCTGGGGGTTAAGTACACTACACCTCTAAGGAGAGATCAACAATACGTTACCTTTTTTAACCTTTTTGTTGACATGAAAGAGCAGAGTAATACTATGTTGTCTAGCTAATAGTGCCAAACTTTCTATACAGTATAAAGTACAGTACAACGAAAGTAGTAAATTTATTGTGATGCAATGAAGGTGACAGTTATGATAATATGGGCGTTAAACTTTCATGGGCCGTCCTCATGGAAAACATGAGTCGTAACAAGTCCGCACAGGGTTCGTGTCTTTGTTTAATTATTGATGCATTTACAAGTACGGCACTCCTCTGTTTTCGTCTCTCCTTCTCTACACTCTCCTGTCGTTATATCAGTTTCGGATCCTTTCCTCGCAATCTGCTTGCGTGCAAAACCAATCGGTGATTCCATTTTGAAAGGTCATGCATTCGCATAAAGCACAGTTTTCATGCTTGGTCTCGCCTACTTTGCACGTATCCTCTAAAAAATGAATCATGCCATTGGTATAATGACCGTAAATATTTTGCCTCTTGTTACTGGCACAGAACAAGTTCGTCATTTGTGTTACATTTAAAGTTAAACCTACCTTTCCCTAAAAGCTCATCATGAGGATTATTGCAGTCCCAGTGAGTGCAATACCAATCGATGCTTCCATCTGGAAAGCGTAAGCAATCGCAAATAGCACATTCTTCTCGCTTGGTCTCGCCTATTGTACATGGGGACTTATCTACAAAGAAGAGAATTAGTAATTTTTATCGTGCTTAAATACTAAGTAATAAAACGCTCATCAGTGGTAATCGTTTTATTAATGGTGAAATAGAAATGTAAACAGAATTTCACTGCAAAAAATAGAAGTTAGAAGCTTCATTTTGAGGTATTCTACAAGCTACTCCATGAATGTGAAAATCGAGTTCGTCAATTTTGTGCAAACCTTCAACACTTACCAGCAAGCACCACGGCAAACAAGCATAAACACACTATCGCTACGGTTTTCATTTTGATTTGAAGTTTAGAACTGTAATGACATCGTTAGGGTATTCACCTTCGATTTATACATGGCGTAATCGCTTTTGGAGGGAGGGAATCACTATCCCATTTGTGTTATTTGTCTACCGATACTTGAATTTTGTCCATCGATGACGATGGTGTTGGCTAGAAAAAGCCGAGCGAGTGTATTGTTTATTTGATTTTTACTACATTAGTTACAATAGATAACGACAATACGATGAAGTCTACCTACTCAGTAGAAAATGTTTCTTGAAAAGTATCGATTTGTCCCTAGTTGAAATGATGGTTTATGCTTAGACGATAAGAGGTCATTATTATAACCACTTATACTTTCTTGAAAGAAATTTCGTGCAGACAAATTGGTTTTACCTTGGCACTATGTTGGTGCATACAATCAAGATCCGAAAAACTATTACAAAGAATTGATCCAAATCATTGAATCTGAATAGCTTGAAAATGTTCCGTGTAAACTACTGGATTTCGATCCGATATTAGATTTAATTATAAGAGAATTCGCTTTATTATTAATTATTATTTTCTAAAAATGTGTTCCTCAAAAAATCGCTCGTGATGTGGCCCTAAAACAATGAATAAATGAAATGTTCTCATACTTAAACTGTGAAGGAGTAGGTAGCCATCTGAAAACTACTTCTATTATTTCACTCTCATAATTGTATTGTGTAAATACCAAATTCTTGCAAAAAAATTTAATGCACACATGTAAATCCCATCCGGTCAACATATCCCTAGGAAAAGTCGTTTAAGATAAATATAAATAATAAGAAGTGAAACAAAAACATATCTCAAGTGTTAACACTGTTACTCCTTTTCTTGGCATCGGTGGAGTATCTGGGAACAAAAACGTATGGTTCCTATATGCCAGACTTTCAGATTCTATCAAACACCTCGGGTAGTCTCTTCGCGAGCATAATTTTGAAATATTCCATACATTTAATTGGCATATGCGATTGCCAGCAGCTTCATTTTTTGATAATATAAAAGTCATTTGATTCTGATGATTATTTCCACTTGGGCTTTCCACGACTGCTTAATTGAAGTTCAAGGGTTCGCGTCCAAATGGATTGCATTATGTCTGTCCTTCATGTGTGTTGAGGATCATTTGGGACGAATGTTGTCCCAAAATCTCTCTCAGGAGGAGTGATCATTAATTAACGACGTGTGCGAGTTGGTCTAGTTATTAGTCAAGTACCTACAACTTGGAGTACGTACACTTGATATACATAAGGGTGTACCCATGGTCGACATTGTTATCACATTGTTGATAACAATATTGTAACTAACGTAGTAGAATGATGATGACGTGTTCGACTAATACTAAAATCGCGCAAATAAAATACTTGACTATTTTTCCAGCAAACTATCGCGTCATCGATGTACAAAATTCAAGTATAGTTCGACATAGCGTTTCCCTTGGAAACGAACCCACCATATCCAAGTTGTATAAATTAACCGTTGACACTTTAAACAATATCATTACCATTCCAAGCTTTGAAGTAAGATGAAGACCACTGTTCTATTCTGTTTGGCGCTGTTTGCCGTGGTGCTTGCTGGTAAGTAATTTTGCTTCCCTGTGGGATACTGTATCAGTGTAAGAAATTATCACTGATGAATTTGTAATGACAGTTTTCCATTCTTTACCTTCAGAAAATATCCGAAGTGAAACATAGTAATAGAATGCATTCCTTTTAGATAAGTCCACATGCAAAATAGGAGAGACGAAGCGAGAAGAATGTGCTATTTGCGACTGTTTACGTTTGCAAGATGGAAGCATCGATTGGTATTGCACCCAATATGATTGTACCAATCCTCACGAAGAGCTCCTAAGGAAAGGTGGGTCCTCTTAACATTTACTTTGGCAGGAAAAAATTCCTAGATTTTATTTGCACTTTTCACTTTATACCCTAAGTAAGTAGCTTATTTGTAAAGTAACTAAAAAAAATGCCCCAATTATAGTGTTTATAGAGGATGTACACATTATTAAATTTTATTTTTTACAGAGCCCACGTGCAAAATAGGCGAGACCAAGCATGAAAACTGTGCATTATGCGAATGTATGACCTTCCAAAATGGAATCACCGATTGGTTTTGCTCACAAGCAGATTGTCATTTTGATGAACGTTCGAAGAGAGGCTCCCCAACTGATACAGCTAACGGAGAGTGTAGTGCAGGCGAAACGAAAACGGCGAAGTGCCGTACCTGCAAATGCATCAATAATGAAACAAAGACACGAACAATGTGGACTTGTCACAACTCATGTTTTCTAAGAAAACTTTTCATGTAATTTAAAAACTTGCTTTCATCATCATTACACAATTATTTATTACATTTTCGCCTTTATTTTATATCATAATAAAATTTGTCTTTATTATATACACTATAATATTAATTAGAACCTTTTCACAATATTGCCCATTTCCCAATACCTCTTCCATGATACCCAGCAGCAAAGTTTGTTGATAGTGTCGTTCCAGAATCATCTTGGTTTTAGGGGGCATCCAAACCATATTTTCTTTTTTCTGTTTTATATTTTTTTAATACTCGCTGCTTGCTATTCTGCTTTGGCTGTTTCATTACGTCTATTGTTGCCAAGTGTTTCCCCAATGTTTGTTCTTTGATTTGTATGTTAGTAACCTGCGATTTCTTTCAAATGTAAGTATTGGCTTGCTACTTATGTTACTTTGTATAGTCAATTCAGCGCAATAAATGGCAAGTATGCAATGTGCCTTAGGCGCGGTTCCCACTGAAGCGATGCGTTAAGCGATGCAACAGGAGCAATCTTTTATCGCCCGATGCAACTTTTATCTTCGCAACACTCCAGTGCACACTGGAGCGATAATGTAGCCTCTAGGATAAGCAAAAGAGCAGTTGTTTTGATCAGTCGTCATGAGTTCCTCAGAGCGCTACTGCGAACTATGGAATCTGCCCAATTGTATTGGCTCCATCGATGGAAAGCATATTCGCGTAAGGGGCTTTAAGCTTTTCAGCTATTTGTTTCCACGTAACACCTGTCAAATCAGTCCTGCTATAACTTTTCAATGCATAGTTCCATAAACACGCTTTCTGCTCCACCAATTTCACGAAGGAAATAGAGGATTGCACGTCTTCTTGCTGACCGGCATGATTAATCGGACGTGTCGAACGATATGCGCTCAAAGCGACCCCGGCAGCTATGTCTCCCCCCGACGCGACTCCGATAATTATCGGTGTAGTATCGCGATCGCTCCAGTGTGTACCAGATAAGTTGCTTCCATTACGTTTGCACGATTATGAGTGATCGGTGTCGAATCAGGATCGGGTTGCTTATCGAATCGCCTGTTGCATCGCTTATCGTATCGCTCCAGTGGGAACCGCGCCTTAAAAAAAACAACCAACACCCATCTATGTAACCTGAACTGGGAAGAAGATGTGATTTTTGTTTATAGTTTGGTGCTGCTGAATTTTCGCTTTTACTAAGGTTAATGTAAAGTAAATGAAGATTTAAAATGATTGCCAAAAAATGCAGCTGTGTTCTTCAATTTAAACACTTTGTATGCAGCCATCAGCAATTATTGATCAATTGGAACGGGTACACCGTAAGATGATGTTGAAAGACTTCCTATCCAGACGTACCACCCTCTCTCAGACCCCTGATTCCCCTTCCAAATATTTCTCCTTACCGTACATTGGTCCCATATCAGAAATAATAGCCCGTCTCTTCCGTCCCCTCAAAGTTTCCATTTCCTTCTCTGTCAAGAACAACTTAAATTCTATCTTAGTCAAAACCAAAGACCCAATACCTCCTTTATCCAAGTCTGGAGTTTATAAATTGGTTTGTTCAGATTGCCCAGCTTGTTACATTGGACAAACTGGTCGTTCCTTTAAAATTCGGTTCTCTGAACACATCACTGCCATTAAGAATAACAACATAAGCTCTGTTCAACCTAATCCCAGTTCTTCCTTCGCTCACCACATCCTTAGTTCAGGCCACTCGTTTTCTAAAGAGGACTTCAAAATTTTGCATGTTTGTAACAAAAGTCTTAAATTGGACTTTCTTGAAATGAAAGAGATTTACCTCCACTATAGGACGAATCCTCAACACTCCCTTAATGAAATCCTTCACTTAAATAAAAATTTGCTTTTTCTTACCAAGTAGTTTCCGACCCCGATACGCTTGTCAGCCCTTCGTTTTTAGTTTAAGTTTACGTTGCCCTTTTTCTGCCTTCAGCAGATCAGGGTTGTTACTTTTGGGCTTCTATTCAGTCCGTGAGTCCCGACGACTACCTTCAGTAGAGACAGGGTATTTTGGCCCATTAAATTTAAATATTTTCTAAAAACAATAGCCTAATGTAAGCTAAGTTACATTCTTTTCACCTTTCTTCTTTTTTCGTCCCATAACCAATCCGGCCCCTTTTTCCTTTTAATTTTCAAATTTTTCAAGTTTCCCGCTTTTGCCCCTTCCCTTTAGTTACTTAACCTGTCGTATTTAGTTAGCACATTTCACTTTGCTTGTCAAGATGGCTGCGTCCATCTCGTCTCCTTTAATTTTAATTTAAACAATTGTTTATAATATGTGAGGACAAAAAAAGTCTTTAAATTGTTAATATTGTAATTGTTTCCATGTTCTAATAAGTAATTTTTTCCCGTAAGTATAACTATTTTCTAGACTCGTTTTTAACACATGTTTTACAGCATATTGATAACCAAATGTACCATTTTAATATGTAATTTTCAACCACCTTTATATGTTCCTTTAAACTTAAGGTAGGTCACTTAAGGTTAGTCATTGTTTCAAATTATAATATTTCAGCTTGATAATGACCTTCGGGTCGAAACTATAGTCGCTGTCACCTAATGCCTTGAATCTAAAACCTGAAACAATTAAAAGAAGTATGGGGAAGGTTTAGTGTCTTTATAAATCCACTTATTAGTAGGTACCTATATCACGTGGCGGGTTTGGATATTTCCATGTGCTTTTATGGTGAAATGTTGTGTGAGATGAGCGAATTACGTTCGTAACATTCATGCAATTATCGTTTAAGTGCATTTGGAGTGGTAACAACTTAAAATGATATCATCTATCACGTAATTGTTTCGTGAAAAAAATATTCTTGTTGTGCATTTTACATACACTACAATTTTAAGTACGTTGCCTGTCAATAGCTTTACATAGCCGTGGATTTGAACACTCTTTCAAATTTTGAATCGCGTCTTGAGTAGGGGGGTCACATGGACTACATTTTTCCCTTCCTTCCGCTCCAATCCGCAACTTTACCTACCCTTAAATTCCCGTTCTCTGACTGAAGACTGAAGAGGGTCAAACAATCCTGAACAGGCCGCCTGGCGTCTATGTAGTCAGGGATGTCGGAGGAATGAAAGACGATTACCTTTTTTCTTTTTCCTTTCAACGTTTTGCAATAAGCGAGAAAACTATTATGCCACAAGTTGATTAGCTGAAGACAATACTCACATATTACCAGAGCTGGGCAGTATTTGATTTTGTAAATACTT
>NW_022170819.1:6643247-6645027 GCF_008802855.1 Photinus pyralis
TCGCACAGTATATCAAACATATTTTTAGACATAAAAGGGCAGGATCGCTCATGCGCAGGTGTGCGAGTGGCATCTGTGCTATCCACAGCATATTTTCTAATGTTGCGAAGATGCCCTTTTAAAGTGGATTTATAAATTCCAGTTATAGCACAAGAGGTATAAATGTGATCTTTCCATTGTTTTTCATCAACATTTCTTAAGGAACGAATTAAGTTAAAAGACTTCAAACTGAACTTTGTTTTAGTAAAAATAAAGAATTTTCAGAAATAAAGTTCATGATTTCAAAACGAAATCAAAAAATTGATGTTAAAGAAAGACTTATTCAATTCAGCAACAAAGTTCACTGGAAAGAAGATATTCGTAAATCAAAAAATTAAAGGACGATTTAAGCTCTCAAACAATATAGAACAGTGGTTCCCAAACTTATTTCCATGACACCTCCTTTCATAAAAAATGTCATTTTCGAGTATACGTTGCCGTCCATTTATATATCAAATCAAATCAAGATATCAAATAATAATTTTAACAAAACCTTGATGAATTTTTCTTTGTGACGGTGCTAAAAAAGTTGTTATGACCCATAAAATATTATGTTTTTCAATCAAGTCGGATATTGACTATTGAGTTCATAACAACAACGGCTTTTGATGTCGTTTTTAGTTTATTCTAGATCTCTTCTTTTATAGCACCATTATATATCACACATACACTATCATCTCATCTGACAACATCGGTGTTTTCATCAGCATAAAAAGGCGAATTTACCGAATTGTAGATACCTTCTCAGTCTCACGCCCCCTTTAACAACGCCAACAACATTCTAAAATGTTACTACTTTCTGCAAGAATCCCGTATTTTTAGTACTTCTGGTTGTCGCGCATGGATTCATTGGAAAGATAATTTTATGTTCATAAACACTGATAGGAAAAAGTACGATATCTTCCACACATGAGGATATATATTCATACTTATTATTCGCCAGCTGCCACGTTGAATTCTAATTTTGACCCCCTAAACTGTCGAAATTCGCGGTGATAACATGGTTTTTTGGAATCAGCATACCCCAGTGAAATGGTACCAATCTAGAGGTCAAGCCAAGAAGAAACGGAAGGTTGAAACTTGAGGGGTAGCACTTACAAATTTAACAAAAGGTAAACAAGTTCTAAATCAGCATATGCATGATTAAAGCGCATTTTTGGTAATACAAATCAGTGATTTATTAGCGAAGTCTAAAAGTCACGAGTAATTTTGGCTGCGTTATTCGAAAGAAAATTCAAAGGGCTGTAACTTTTGAACTAGTGGCCCAATCTTCGAACTGTTTGAAATTATGGATTGTACAGGGCACATTCTATAAGAAAATTTTTTTCCCGGTCGATCTCAGACAATTTTTTTTCGGGGCTCAAAAAAGGCAGTGTATAACCTTCCTTTTTTTTAACCAAAAATCGACTACACCAAAATTTCTCGGGAAAACACTTTTTCTTATTAATTTTGGTGCGTAGAATCCAAAACAGTTCGTACTTTTTCGATCAGACTTCTCAATCAATAGTTATAGACTAGAAACCAATTTCGAAAGAAAATTCAAAGGGCTGTAACATTTGAACTAGTAGCCCAATCTTGGAACTGTTTGAAATTATGGATTCTACAGGCCACATTCTATAAGAACATTTTTTTCCGGGTCGATCTGAGACCATTTTTTTTTCGGGCCTCAAAAAAAGGCAGTGTATAACCTTCCTTTTTTACCAAAAATCGACTGCACCAAAATTTCTCGGGAAAACACTTT
>NW_022170819.1:6645127-6730297 GCF_008802855.1 Photinus pyralis
TAATAATAATAATAATACTTTATTGCTCAAACAGAAAACATTCCAATGATAGAGCAACAATACAATTACAATTACAAGAGTGAAATTAAAATAATGTAACTAAAATAGTATACTTAAGTAAATTAATATTATAAACATACAAAATTTGTAAAAGTGCATTGAAAGATAATTAAATTCGATTAAATTGCGCAAAATAAACCAAAAATATATATAAATTATATTAAAACGTGCAAATGAACAACAGAGATATACAAGAGATATAAGTAATAGGAGTAATGAAAGAGAAAAAATAAAATAAAAAATAAAAATAATATGTAATAATTATCTTAAAGAATTATTGAGCTTAGTAATGAGTTGGCGAAGTATTTCCGGTAGAGAGGTATATTGTATATCACAATCCTGGCAGACCATATTAAAATTACGAGACATGATTAATGTAGGGGCTTTACACAATATATTAGTTCTCGGAGTGCGGTAAGTGAAAGTTAGTGTAAGCCTGCTGTTGCGCTGAGGAACAGAAAAGTTTAGGTGTGCAAGGAGATTAGGAGAGTCTACAAGATTGTGCAATAAGCCCAATAAAAACTTAACACTGTTCACAATTCGGCGGCATTCCATCGACTGGACAGTATACCGGGATAGGAGAGATTGGTGTGGAAAGCCTCTTTCAGGATACGCGCCATCAAGCTTAAAAGAAACGTAAGTACTTCAAGAATCTGCGTTGTACTTGTTCAATAAGCTGTTTTTGCACATCGTACTGCGGGTACCAAACTATATCGCAATATTCTAATTTGGGTCTCACTAACGTAAAGTACAGGCGAAACAAAACCTGTGTATCCGTAAAAGATTTTGAATTTCTTATAATAAAACCTAATGTTTTAGATGCCGACGCACATACAGATTTGACATGTTCAGAAAATTGTAACTTCGAGTCAAAGATAACTCCAAGATCTTTTACTAATGAAGATCTAGACAAAGTAGTATCATTAATCGCGTATTGGTGTAAAATGGGTTTGCGTTTTCTGCTGTACGTCACTACCTTACATTTGGGTATATTTAAATTGAGGGAATTGAGTTCACACCAACTATAAACCGAATTAATTTGCTGCTGTAAGGAAATACAATCGGCGATATTAGATATTTGTGTATATATTTTCAAATCGTCAGCAAAAAGGAGATGAGGTGTAGAGATTGAGTCCGAAATGTTGTTTATAAATAGGAGAAATAAAAGAGGGCCCAGATTAGACCCCTGGGGTACCCCAGAGGATGCAATGAATGGATCAGACATGAATCCATTAAACGCGACAAATTGATGTCTGTTAGATAAGTACGACGAAAAGAAATTTAAGAGCGAATCAGATAAACCAAAAAGTTCTAACTCCCTAATTATAATTTGGTGATCGATTGAATCGAACGCTTTTGCAAAATCTGTATAAATTACATCGACTTGACCGTGATTGTCTAGCACGCGCGTCGTGTAGTCAGTGAAACAAGTCAAGTTAGTCATAGTGGATCGCTTTTGCACAAACCCATGCTGATTGGGTGAGATAATGTATTTTACACATGAGTATATACAATTGTGCATAACTATTTCAAATATTTTTGCAAAAGTATTCAAGATACTAATAGGTCTGTAATTTTTGTTTTTTAAGCCATTTTGGCCAGTGTAAGTTAAAAAAAGAAAAAAAAATTTTCAAGCCGTTATGGATCTTTTAAACTTTTGACACCCTCAACAACCATGAAGATGGTTACGGATCAAAACCAAAATAGGACGTTTTCGATTCCCCATACCACCCTATATGCACCCTAAATTTCGTCCAAATCTGTTCAGGGGTTTTTTAGTTATCGTGGTCACAAAAAACAAACCATATACACACACCCTCACAGACGTCAAGCTAAAAATCACTTTTTTGGATATATATATATATATATATATATATGATATATATATATTATATATATATAATAATATTATTGTGCTTCAAAACGTCCAGAAAAACGCAATAATAATCATATGAAAATTTATTCACGATTACAATACTTTCCTTTATACATTAGGGTACTTTGTATGTAGTCAGGAAACTAAAAATAATAGATATATAATATATCAAGTGTGGTAGAGAATAAAAAGAAAAGAATTGTTTTGTCACATCGAGCATAAGATACCCTAATTTAAATTAAAGTCCATTTTAATTAATTTTCGTTTTTACTCAAAACCAAGTACGGGTCTTAACAGTCTTATTTTATAAAATAGTAAATGTCGTGGAGTTGTTGATTAATGAAAATTTTTTTACCTCACTTTTATTTGATACCAAGGTGCTCATTAATGCGGAATGGTGGACAGTTTTCGATATGATTTTATTAAGGTTTTTGTTTATTTGAGAAAGATTTGTTAGCAGAGAACGTGCACAATTTTAATCATTTAGAAAAAAATTTAGTTGATTCCTTAGTAGGAAGTGTTTGTTTGAGTATTAAGATAAGGAAACTTATAAGAATAGTGTGGAACGCTGACGATTTGAGTTTGTTGTATTGGTTTTGTCGTTTCTAGAAGTTTCTATAGGTTGATACAGTTTTGAGAAATTTAAGTGATTTCCATTTAATACGGGAAGTCGGGAAAAGAAGGGACCGCTTTTTGTTTCGGTTACCGGAGGCTAAACTGCTGTCCTTAGAAGCAGTATTGTTTTTATAAAAATTTTTTCGAGGCTAAGTTACGGTCCATGTATGCCAGTTCGCCCTTTGCCAGTTTCCCGAGTGCCCTTCTTTAGAAGAGAAAACGGGGTTTTAATTTTACCCATTTTTCCTTGACGACTACGTGTTGACGCGTGGAGAAAAACTGTTTATTCAAGTTTTCGGAGTTAGTTGTCAAGTTTGAAGGCCAGTTTTGGTTTCGTTTTGTGCTGTTTTTCGAAAAAAGGGCGTATGTAGCCGAGCTTTTTGAGTCAATCTGTTTGGAGCGTGTACGGCGAGTTCAAGATTTTTTGATAAGGGGAACGAAAGAAAAGGATGTTTTTAGCGCATTTTTGCAAAAAATTTTTTTGGTAAAAAGTAGCTTTTAATCTCACTTTGGCTGGCTGGCTGGCTGGTCGGCTGGCTGGCTGGCTGGCTGGCTGGCAGTAAATGCGCGCCCGTAGAAAAACGCTTGTAAAAAGACAAGGAGTGTACATGTAACTATCGGGGCCGTGTAATTAAGAACGTTAGGGATGGGGCTACAAGATTTGGAGTCGACGACATCTGGACGCCATCCCCGAGCGTATTATACTAACCTGGAGATTTTTCAGTTTTTATCTATCTTCTTCTACAGTTTTTCTCCGATTGTTTTCAAATTGGTGTCGTCGGGAAGATCTTGTCAACGCGCACAACTCCTGCGTGGCGGAATTTGGTTTTTTTTCCTAGGGGCGAAATAAACCACCTTTTGCGCGGCGCGCTTCGAGGGGTAGTCGACTTTGGGCGCCCAAAAGTTTCTTACAGCGCGAATCGCGGTCTCTTTTCTCGTGTCACTAATAGAAGGTCGAGCTATGTGAAGTACCCAAAAGTTGAATACGATTTTATGCCGGGATTTTAGCGAAATCTACCAAAATGTGAATTACGAATGAACGGGACGTCGGAACTGTGTATCGACAAAGGGAATGTGGTAACCCCCGACGAGATCTTACTGATGGTGGAGTCGAAACTTCAAATCCGAATTGTTGCGGGTGATCAGAAGTGGGTGTCCACAAAGGGAATATGGTAACCCCCAAAGGATTTTAATGATGGTGGAGTCAAAACTTCAAACGCGAATTGCGAGTGCACGGTAAGTGAGAAAATGGTACCGACAAAGTGAACGTGGTAGCTTTCGGCAAGATCTTATTGATGGTGGAGTCAATATTGGCTAATAAAACACTGATCTGCCACACAAAAATGCGCTGAAGTCCCTTCGATCTCACACGAGGACTTTGATCATTTTTTAGAAACATTTTTAGAAACTTCTTTGAAATCCTCCTAGAACATCTCCTTACTGGCCCTTCCATGAAACTCCTTTTATAAACGTGCTTAGAATTATCATTGAAATCGCTTTAGATTCCTTGAAAAAGACTGAATAATTTTGTGTTATACCTATTTTTCAAAACCTTCTTGGATATGTTAAGAATTTCAAGAATTTGTTTAGAAATATTTTTCGAAGCTTCGCTGAAATTCTCTTAGAACCCTAGGAAAACGACTGAAAAATCTTATAAATTTTTTTTTTTTTTTTTTAATCGACATTTGCTCATTTACAATCTACATCTATACAGAGTATTAAGTAAATGTGTTGTTTGCATTTAATCTGCAAAGGAAACAATCAGTATTGTTTCTCCCTCTCAGTTGCTATTTCATTGGTGTACTAAGTCCGGGGGCCATGTTCTGTGCAGTCTCCTCGTGGTTGGGCCATTGGTGTATAGTTGGTCTATTAGGTCGTTTGTGTGGTTGGCTATCTGCTTGTTGTACGAGTTCGTTATTCTCAGTATTTCAGCTGTCACGAAGGGAATCTTCAGGTCATTGTGGAGTGTTTGGTTACTCACGTACCATGGAGTGTTTACAATTGCTCTTAGAGTTTTAGATTGGAATCTTTGGATGCTATTGATCGACGACGGTTTTGCGCATCCCCAGAGTTGAATACCGTATGTCCATATGGGTTTCAGCATAGCTTTATATAGTAATATTTTGTTGTTCAGCGAAAGTTTTGATTTTCTACTTAGGAGCCATTGCATTTGTCGGAATTTTATGTTTAGTTGATTTCTTTTGGACTGTATGTGTTTTTTCCATGTGAGCCTTTGGTCTAGATGAAGGCCGAGGTATTTTACGTCTGTTGCTGTAGGGATTCTCTCATTGTTCATCGTTACAGGCGGGCATACTTCTCGTCTCATGGTGAATGTAATTTGCACTGACTTTGTTGTATTGATTTTTGTCCGCCATTTAGTGTACCAGTCTTGAAGTACGTTGAGGTGGGTTTGTAAGTCCGCGGAGGCGTTTATAGGGTTCTCGTTTGGTTGGCGATGACTGCAACGTCATCAGCGAAAGACGCGATTTCCGTGTTGGCAGAGTGAGGTATATCTGCGGTGTAAATGAGGAAAAGCAGCGGTCCTAACACACTACCCTGGGGGACTCCAGATTTAATAGGGTAAAACTTAGAATATTGGTCTGAATGTTTAACAGAGAAGTGTCTGTATGATATATATGATTTTAGGAGTAGGAAGTAGTTGTGGGATAGCGCGTTCTTTAGCTTGAATATTAGGCCTCTGTGCCAAACCTTGTCAAAAGCTTGAGAGGTGTCAAGGAAGACTGCATTGCAAAATTTCTTTTCTTCGAGACTACTGGATATTGTGTTGACAATTCTGTGGACTTGCTGGATTGTGGAGTGTTTTTCTCGGAATCCGAATTGATGGTTGGGGAGTAGTGTTGAGAGATCATGATCTTTATATAGTCTCTTTAGAAAGAGTCTTTTAAAAACCTTGCTTGTGATAGGTAGTAGACTAATGGGTCTATAAGACGACGGTTCTTGTGGCGGCTTTCCAGGTTTATGTATCATGATTATTTCTGCGTATTTCCAGATTGTAGGGAAATATGCTAGCCGAAGCATGCCGTTAAATATAGTTGTTAGGAGAATAATGGCTTTCTTAGGGAGGTGTTTTAGTACTTCTCCAGTGATGAGGTCATATCCTGGGGCTTTATGTATGTTTAGCAGTTTGATTTCTTCCTTTACTTCGGTGGGTGAGAAGGCTTTTATAGGTGGGGACATTTGGCAAGGAGTGTCGATAGAATTTTCTATTTCTTGATCAGTATGGTCTGGTTGGGTTGTAAAGACATTGACTAGGTGCGAAGCAAATACGTCTGCCTTTTCTTTGTCGGAACGAGCCCACTCGCCATTAGGTTGACGGATAGGAGGTACTGGTGTTTGCGGTCTTTTTAGTTTTTTTGTTGCCTTCCAGAGCGTGTTGTCGTTTGCAGACAGTTTGGAAATGTAGTGCTCAAAGGTGTTGTTTTGTACGTCCATGAGAGCTTTTTTCAGTTTCCGGCTTAATCTGTTGTATGTTGGTCCGCGACATTTCGTGACCTTTGCCAGATCCGTCTAGCTTGACGTTTTTCTGATATAAGCTGGCGGATGTGTAGTGGTATGCTCGTGGTGTATGTTTTATTTTGTTCGTTTTGTGGGGTTGATTTCCAGGCTGCGTCTTGTACTACCTGCGTAAAGTATTGCGCTGCTTCGTCAACGTCTGTTGGGGATTTGAGCCGCAGCTTAAGATTTACTTTTTCTAGCTGATGCTGGAAGGAGATCCAGTCAGTGTTCTTCGAGGTTAGTTTAGGTGGAGGTAATTTTTGAATCATCATAGTACTTATGTTGTTTATAACTGGAGTGTGGTCGGAGGCGAGGTCGTTGTTGGATTCTATTATGCAGTTATTTCTTGATATACCATGTGTTATGTAGAAGTCCAGGAGGTCAGGGAGTTTTCTAGGGTCACTTGGCCAGTAGGAAGGTTCGCCGCTACTAAGAAAGTCGTAGCTATTGTCGTTCATTGCCCGTAAAAGATTTCGGCCTTTTGTCGTAATTACTCGGGACCCCCAGTGTGTGTGTTTGGCATTCCAGTCTCCCCCGGCTATAAATCTATTACCAAGCGTGCTAAAGAAGTCTTTATATTCATCTGTGGATATTGTGTGTCGTGGCGGACTGTACACAGCTGTAACCGTCAATTGACATGGATTGGCCTTTATTTTGATGCTTGACTTTCGAAGTGTAAAGACGTTAGACGAGCGCAGTTATCGTTATCTTTGAAAGTGTCCTCGCGCCATACGGTGATAAATACAATAACCTAGTGCGAAAATAATACACAAGCAAACATTTATCGAATTATTCTGATCGAATGTAAAATTATATACCAGGTAAGCAGCTGGTCCTAAATTTCTCTAGGGGACATGCTCCCCCGTTCACAACAACACCCACCACTAGACCACACAACTCCTAATGCCCAAAATCAACCCCAGCAAAACTCGGCACCAGTATATAGAATTCCTAATGACCAAACCAATCTCCGTAATATACTAAAACCCGCAAAGTTAAACCTCCGTACAATGCCTGAAAGCGACAACATGAGTGACAACATGAATGTTGAATTGAGCGACAAAGAGCAACAAATAGAACAGAAAAACCCGTGGCAAATCGTCGCAAAGCGCAAGCGAGAAAGATCAAATCAAGAACCTCGCACTCCTACAACACCTCCAACTAAAATACAAAATCACTACAGCCCGCTTACTACTGCGAACGAGCCAACTGAAATAAACGAAACTGAATCAACTGAAGCAAACGGAAACAACACTCAACAAAAGACACCAAAACCACCACCAATATTCATATATGGAGTTAAAAACTTTAAAGATATGGTGAATAGCCTTTCCCTAGTAACAGAGGAAGAAACGTACTACACCAAAACCCTTCCCAATGATACTGTCAAAATCAATGCGCGAAATGTAGATACGTACAGAAAACTAAGTAGACATCTAAAGGACGAAAACATCATCCATCATACGTATCAAATAAAAGAGGAACGAGCATATAGAATAGTAATACGCCATCTTCACCACTCCATACCGACTGAAGAAATAAAATCTGAACTGGAAAAAGCAGGTCACAAAGTTCGCAACGTTATGAACGTCCAACACAGAGAAACCAAAAACCCCCTAGCGTTATTCTTCGTTGATCTAGAACCCCAGCAAAATAATAAAGAAATCTTCAAGCAAGAATTCCTATGCAACAGCAAAGTAACTATTGAAGCTCCAAAAAAGAATCACAGCATAATCCAATGTACCAGATGCCAATCCTATGGTCACTCCAAAACCTATTGCCTAAAACCATTCTACTGCGTAAAGTGTGGTCTTTCACACGATTCAAAAACTTGCAATAAACCAAGCAATACACCCGCTAAATGTGCACTATGTGGCGACAACCATCCTGCAAACTACAAAGGTTGCACAGTATACAAAGAATTAGTATTAGCACGAAACAGGACTTCTAGAGGATATGAACAAGCACAGTCTCAAGCAATCAATTCAAATGAAGATATGTACAGAATCCCAAACACACCACAAACGAGACAACAAACCACCATCCTACACACCGATCAACGAACGTATGCACAAGCAACGAATCCAAACAGTCAAACAGCACCACAATTAAATCTAGAAAATCAACTGTCAGCCTTCCTAATGGAATTCAAAAACATGTTTGCACAGCTAATGAGCCAGAACAGTATGATTTTAAACCTACTAACCACAGTCATTGGGAAACTACAACCATGAACCGCTTAAACATACTCAGAATTGCGACATGGAATGCCAACGGACTGCTAAATCATAAGCAGGAAGTTATTACATTTTTAAATATAAACAAGATTGACATTATGCTCATTTCCGAATCACATTTCACCAATCTGACAACGTTTAACATACCGCAATATTCCACCTATAGCACTCCCCATCCAGATGGTACCGCCCATGCAGGCTCTGTGATACTCATTCGCAAATCTATCTTGCATCATGAATTACCCAAATTCCAAACAGACAAAATACAAGCAATCTTATAAATTAGTGTTCTCTTTTTCGAAACCTCCTTAGAATCGGTTGTAGCAAACTCCTTTGAGGTTTTTCTGTAGATTTTCTTACTCCCTTTCCTGTCCTGCATTTTTTGTAGAAACAATTATATTCTTAGAACCCCTAAAAAACGACCACCCTCGTCACGTAGACACATTTTACTGTGAACACACTGAGTGAGCGTCTTCAAAAGTTTTCCGAATCTTCCAAGAAACTTTTAGGGCGTGTAATAAACTAAACATGTAGCCTGTAACAGAACCGAAACTTGAAGGGCTTAAGAATCAGTTGTTATCAAAGCACATTGCAAAGAGTGCAAAGAATTGAGTGCGAGAAAGGATCAAAACACAGTTTTTCCAAATAAAACCAAGGGTTCAAAGATGCCATTAGTTCCATCAAAGAAGAAATGCAAATTTTGAAACTTTTGATGAAATTGTTCAACGTTTCTTTTAGAGGAGTTCTAGTACCCCCACGCCCCATTAAGGCGGCGTTGCATTGCATTCCTCTAATGACACGGCAATTTAAAACAACATTTGTCCATTAATGTGTATGCCAACCCTATACATGACATTGTAGATCATTTTCCCTCTCGCGTACCTAGCAATTAACAAGAATATAAAACGACACTTAAATATACCAGTAGCTGGTTTCTGTGGCGGACAATTTTCGCAGACATATTACATGCAACTGTGTGTCGAGCAAAGGAAATAATGGTGCAATGTAACGGTGGTTTAATTGAGGCAAATTACCGCACGTACAAAATGCTAATTACACATTTTTATAGTAAAGGTATACCTTTTAGTGTGTTATAACAGTCATCAGAACTGATTTGTAGCACAAAACATTTCAAAATCCTGAAAAGGTGAACAAAGCGTTAGTATTTAAAACCTACAAAGGACTCGAACGAAAATATCCGTAGGAAAATCTTTCAATTCCAATTCAAATTAATTCCTTAAGCTACGAGTATAATTGCAGAAGCCATAAATACCGAACAATAGTAGAGACTCAGGTTTGTACACAATATAACAACATAATAGGCCTGCAACAATCGGTTAACCATTTTAAAGACTTTTGGGCATCCATTGTTAAATCACGTGTTGGCCCTTTGTAGTAGCTTGGTAGACTGTGACTTATTTGTTGCCGAAAAATATGTCTCCACACGTGCTTTCGTAAAACACTCAAAATAAATTATCAAAACGGTTAATAAGCACCACCAAATGTTAATATATACATTAGCCGATAACTAATAGTTCGGAAACCTCCCTCTGCCGCCCTTTCCAACCTACCCTTAACCAAACCCACTTAACTAATATAAAGCTCTTGTGTATTTACTAATATTTACCACATGCTTCTTTTCACCTAATCTTTACAGTTATTTCCGAACGACCCCAATGCCGAATCCGAAAGCGAGACACTGTAAACTCATGGTGATCTTCAACAATTATGTCCCTTTATTTTTCTAAGAAAGTGTGTTTCTTATTGGCTCCGAGTATCGAGTTACTTATCCGGGCGGACAGCGCGGCGTTCGGGAATTTCTTTTTAACGTAGGGGTTGTGCAGATATATCTCTTCGAAAATATTAAGTTTCAAGCGCGTTCTCACGATCTACGGCACTGCACCCGTGCACACGTGTTCACGTCGGTGCACGTGGTTAAATGAGAAGAACAGAAACCATGAAAAATGAAAGGAAGAAAACAAACATTTGTGATTTTTCGACAAAAAAATGCATCTTTGGATATTTTTCTAACGGCGAACGGTTCACCAATTAAAATAACTTTTAAATTGTTTCCGCTCCTTTAAATGACGATGCTGATGGATGCGGAGTTCCGTGAATTTTGAGGTGGGTTTTCGATTCAAGGAAGTTGGGTAATTAAAAGTTCGACGTCTATAACCACTATAATATTTAGTGGATTTTTGTGGGGTGGGTTACATCGGACACTTATTACGGTGTATCTCGGGAATGTGTGCCAACTACCCCACGTTTTCTTTAAATAAATCATTTTCTACAATGAAATTCACATTAGTCTTATCTGTCTGCCATGTGAAAACTAATAATTACGTTAGTTTACTGGTAATTTTTCCAAATTTGATGCACGTAAAAATTGTAGAGTGATGCAATATTTTCCTACCTCTCCCCTTCTATAATCTCATCATTTTCGATTTTTCGACATTTCCATTCCTTTTCTTTCCCACCACCTATCTATTCTTCCCATCATTTTCTTCATCTGTTTTTCCTGTTGCCAATAATACTGTAAGCCATCTCTATCTCTCTTTCTTCCCATCACGATTCCTGCACTTTGACCCTCTTCTCTTTCCTCTTCCTCAATCCCATTCTCGTTTTCCTGCTTTCCTTGTAATACCTTTATAAAGCGCTGCTTTCAATCCTGCTTCCTCTGTTTATCATCTTCCAAAAGCCTTTCTTTGATTTTATTTCTATGCTTTCTTCTTCATATTCTTTCTATTTCTTCATCTCTTCTCTCACCTTTCCCCTATCTCTCTCTTTCTTTATCTCCCCATCATTGTTCTGTATCTATTGCTCTCTTCTGTGCACTCTCTGTTATGCCATTGCTTTCTTTTATCTCTCTCCCCTATTTCGTATACTTGCGCGTCTCTAGTCTCCTTTTTTAACACTCGACCATATCAAATAACTGTACCCGGTACCCTCCGGTAATGCATTGTGCTCCAAAAACCTTTAACCCCCCCCCCCCCCACTTCTATACTCCATCATTTTCATGTTCTCCGTCTCCGTCTGCTCTCTCCCACCCTCTATCCCCTCCCCACAGTTTTGAGCCAGTGATACAAAAGGCTACCTGATTTTGAGTAGATTTCTAAAATTTTAAAATATGAAGGGGTGAAATCTCTAAGATCTAAGATTTCTAAGTTTAGTGGGTTGTGTAGATTCGAAAATGCTTAATAAACCTTCAGGGGTGCTAACCCTTTGTTTTCCCAATACTGAGATTTTAGCACTCCACATTATAATAGTATGGGTAAACTCCTAAACCTTGATATTGAGACAAAGATTGGAAAAATCACACCATTTTTGTTGGGGTAATGGCAATGTAGAAAATCGAAACTGGCATAATTGTCTACGAATGCAAAGGGGTGCAACGAGTTTGAGCTTCGTAAAATTAGAATGCAGAATAATGATTTGCAAAGGCAGTACAAATTGCAATTTAATGAAGCAAATTGCAGGTGGATCAAAATGAATAAAAAGTCACCCACCAACACTAAACGAGAAAATTAGATCTGGGTGCAATGAACCAAACAAAAAACACAAACACGAAATTCAACGAGGAGCTTGCTTATTATGTATATAGAAGAGTAAAATTTCGAAATTCTCCTGGATAATTCAATGTCAACTCGAGATCTGGAATGCCAATCTTCACGTTTCAGGTTTAGAAATTTA
Organism: Photinus pyralis; assembly: GCF_008802855.1. NCBI lineage: Eukaryota > Metazoa > Arthropoda > Insecta > Coleoptera > Lampyridae > Photinus > Photinus pyralis. Next base: position 6,657,122 of record NW_022170819.1, read on the forward strand.
TTACTAATTGGATCCAATTAATTTTAACGCTCTATCCCAGACTATTATTTGGCACCGTCAAAACGGTAATTAAAATTCATCATCTCTTCTTTGTGTCGAATGTTTATAGCAGTAATCGAAAGTGATGGCCTTGGATGGAAGACCGGTGACATCCGAAATGGAGAGCAGCTTTTAATTTATGTTTTCTCGTAAAGGTTACTGCTTGCTAAAATCAATTTGACTGAAAATTCCAAACTGTATAATTCATTATTATCGATTCAGAAGCGCATCGAAAGCTTGTATGGTTTTCAATCAAGGAACCGAAAAAGAGGTTTTAAAAATTCAAATGCTATCTTTCTTTATAATCTATTAGTAATTATTCACGGTTGAGAACGCGAATCTCAATTGGTAGATAATTAAAAACTGATGGCCGCAACGGGCGCAGAAAAGGCTTAGCTTGCGCAAAATAAGTCCCATTGTTACCCGATTTTTTAATAAATTAACATTCGATTTCCTTTTAACAATGGAACGATCACAAAAGTCCGTTTCGAACGTATTTTCAGAAACGTGCCGATTCACAAAAGTCTTCGTGCGCCTATTCAGGGTGGGTACCGACAAATCGGTTGTGGAGATTCGATCCGGTTGAACAAAATTATACACTGGACTTCGTTATGTTATTAAAAGAAGTTGAGTTTCTTTTAAGGTTTTGTGTCGTTAAGTCCCTCTTTCGTATTCCGAACACGTGTTCCTCGATGAATTTTCGTTAAACATATTTCGGTAATTACAGGCTTAGGTAATTAATGCGTCAAGTGTATTGCTAAATCTCAGCCTGATGAATTATTTACCAAGATGAAAATATTAATAACACATTTATTATGTTTGGTAAATGGGGATCTCTCAAGGACATCTGATGAAGAAGGTCGTGTTTGTAACTGCCTTCAATTATAGATTAAGGATGCGCTTCAATTTATCAGACTATGGAAAATTCAGCTGGTTTCACGTTTAATAATAATCTAAAAGACCTTCAATTTACATTCATTAAGAAACGTTTGAAAAAATCTTCAAATCTATACATTCTAATTGTGAATTTTTCAGCATTGGGTTAGAAATCGATTAAGAAAAACTCGCCGAGAACTTTACGATTTGGAAATTGGGGATCCTGAGCTCCTAGGATTTCTACATTTTGGAATTTGACTCTACATTTGTGTAACTTCGAGTGTGACACAAAAAACTTTGTTTTATTGAATGATTATGTTTAAAAGATTCACTATCAACCCAAATAATCACGAAGATTCACCCCCTCGCCATTTTTATATGCATATTTTACTAGGAAAATCTGATGTTATTTATTATAGGATCATCTTTGAGGGTATGTAACTTTTGCGGCACGTCAAACATTATTGCCTCTTCGACAGATTTAAAAGGTTTACTATCAACTTTATAATTGCTGATGAAGATACACCACCTCGTCGTTTCTACAGGGTGTTTGTTAAGTATGCGGAAAAAATTAAAGATGGGGTTCTTCCTTACACTATTCTGATAATTTTTTGCGTATTTTGCTCCACGTATTGCGTGTTATGGACCTCATTTTAGTGTGGTTGCTCGACAGTTTTTAACAGCAACATACGAAGATCGCTGGATTGGTCGAGGTGGACCGCACTTAGGGCCTGCTCAAACCCCGGACTTTAAACTCGCTAGATTATTTCCTATTGGACTATCTAAAATAATTAGTTATAGTAGGTTAGTGGAAGATGCGGTATGGACTATTTAAGAAATCGGATAATTACTGGGTGCGATTTAATAAGAAGCGACCCTGGTGTTTTTGGAAGAGTTCAGGAGTCGATGAGGAGAAGATTGGATGGTTGTATCCGAGGGAGATTTGAACAATTCTTAACATTAAAAAACGTTACATGTAATTTTTGGTCATAAATTGTGCTATTGTAGCGAACATTCAAGAAATCCCGATAGATATCGAAGCGCCATGAAAGATTAGTCATCAGCGATAAAGAGCCAAGGCAGATGTTACGCAATCTTTCCGGGAAAAATGACGAGTGAATTTTAGAACTTTCTGAATCGCTCTAAGACCATTCCAGAACAATTTTCGTTTGCTATATAGCAAATGTCGAATGAATATGTTGCAGAATCCAAAACAATTCGTACTTTTTCGATCGAACTTCTCAATCAAAAGTTATGGACTAGAAACCAATTTCGAAAAAAAATTCAAAGGGCTGTAACTTTTGAACTAGTAGCCCAATCTTGGAACTGTTTGAAATTATGGATTCTACGGGCCACACTCTATAAGAAAATTTTTTTCCGGGTCGATCTGAGACAATTTTTTTTTCGGGGCTCAAAAAAAGGCAGTGTATAACCTTCCTTTTTTATCAAAAATCGACTGCACCAAAATTTCTCGGGAAAACACTTTTTCTTATTAATTTTGGTGCGTAGAATCCAAAACAATTCGTACTTTTTCGATCGGACTTCTCATTCAAAAGTTATGGACTAGAAACCAATTTCGAAAGAAAATTCAAAGGGCTGTAACTTTTGAACTAGTAGCCCAATCTTGGAACTGTTTGAAATTATGGATTCTACGGGCCACACTCTATAAGAAAATTTTTTTTCCGGGTCGATCTGAGACAATTTTTTTTCGGGGCTCAAAAAAAGGCAGTGTATAACCTTCCTTTTTTATCAAAAATCGACTGCACCAAAATTTCTCGGGAAAACACTTTTTCTTATTAATTTTGGTGCGTAGAATCCAAAACAATTCGTACTTTTTCGATCAGACTTCTCAATCAAAAGTTATAGACTAGAAACCAATTTCGAAAGAAAATTCAAAGGGCTGTAACTTTTGAACTAGTAGCCCAATCTTGGAACTGTTTGAAATTATGGATTCTACAGGCCACATTCTATAAGAAAATTTTTTTCCAGGTCGATCTGAGACAATTTTTTTTCGGGGCTCAAAAAAAGGCAGTGTATAACCTTCCTTTTTTACCAAAAATCGACTGCACCAAAATTTCTCGGGAAAACACTTTTTCTTATTAATTTTGGTGCGTAGAATCCAAAACAATTCGTACTTTTTCGATCGGACTTCTCAATCAAAAGTTATGGACTAGAAACCAATTTCGAAAGAAAATTCAAAGGGCTGTAACTTTTGAACTAGTAGCCCAATCTTGGAAATGTTTGAAATTATGGATATGGATAGCAAGTTGTAGCGTATTTCAGTTCAGTTCCAACTTCTATGCACTTGCGTTATGTTATAAATTGTGAGTGATATGAAATAATAATACTGTTACAAATTAATCCATTTTAAGACTGTTACAAATATAATTTTATTATTAGTTAATTGTAAATAAACAAAACCACAGAATTAAATTAATGTTACACTATTGTTGAAAATTGTTTCGTCTTGTATCTTCTCTACAAAACACTTTTTCAAAAATCATCCAAAGGTAAAACATGCTTAGAATAGACCAAGGACTTACATCTTTAATTTTTGCCTCATGTTTAACAAACACCCTGTATATCTGATCGTAATTATTACAGTATAACTTTTGATGCGCGCCAAATATTTTTATTTCTCTGACAAAATACGTTTAAAATGTACGCCATCAACCCTATAAAAGTTTATGAAAATACACCCCTAGCCGTTTTGTATGGTCCAATTTTTTAGGAAAATCTATTTCATTTATTACAGTTCTTTTTTTACACTCCAATATCTAACACGATGATTTGTTCTTGTTCATCCCTTACAGCCCGAGTGGAAGTCCTTAATTACTTAGATCGTCTGAAGCAGATTCAATGATTTATACAAAGACGAAGAGCAAGTGGAATCGGCAAACAAATTTATAAAGGGTCAATCGTAATTTGTCTGGAACGTGTAAAGGTGCGGGGTTTTGTTTTGTTAACGGAAGGGTGAAGTGCAACTTAAACACTGGGACAAGCATAGGTAAGTGGAGCGAAAGAAGGAAGTGGTGTTAAATCGTCCACCGATTTTAGGAATTGAAGACTAAGCTAGTGGGAAATGTAAATACACAGGATAATCAAAAACGTGAGCTGTTTAGAACGGGCCCAAATACGCGTAAATTTGCAAACTGAATAACATAGGGAATCAATTGTCAGTTCAGAAATCTTTACAAATGTAAGAAATATTTATTCGCTGAAGCGTACCACATGCGTACTCTTTTATATTTGCTAATAAAAGAAAATATTCTTAGGGGCATTTTTAAATTGTCGAAGTAGGGCAAATGTGTTATATTATATTATTATAAAGAAGTAATTTCTTCACGGATAGATGGTTAGCAAGCAAAGCCGAAAATAAAATGGGCAAAACTGTAGAGATTGTATCTTTAAGATTTTAACAATACTTGAGCCCGAGCCAATTCTTTTAGGGTTCTTTTGACCGCCAATGTTTGGTTAGCTGTCGGTCGGGTATACCAGATTTCGTCGTACAATAGACGTCTTGCCCTTTATGCTCTAAGGATCCCTGATCGGATGAATACTGATAAGATGAAAGATAATTTTATTTTCGACAAAAATCTCGATCGCATCGACAGATGTTTTAGAGATACGGATTTGAGATCGCAGATAAGTTTCAATATGTCAGAGATGAAGCTTTCTTAAGTCACCTTTGTACATGTTATCCTTTGTACTGATTAGAGATTTTAATCGAAGCTCGGTATCTTAATGAAATCTTAAGATAACTTAATAATTTGTTAGTGTGAAGGAATTAAACGGTGCTATTAAAATCGGATACGCCGGTTTCCTGGCACGAATTTCAAATTTTTCGGCTTTTCAATGGCAAATAATTTTACACAAATACCCCCTTATACATCGCCATCTGGTAACTTATTGTCAATTTCCGACGTCTTTCAGTCCAATTCGATGCGCAAGACTTGAACTTATCAAAAGTTTCCACTCATTGTTCGGCATCCCTTACGTAAAATTGTTTCGTGTTAAGTAGAACTCTGAAGATCTTTCGCAACAAAGAGATTTTCTAAGCTCGTTAACTTCTAACAAGGAAGTGTACCTCGGATTTTACTTTTTGTAATTAGCTAATTTCGTTCCCATGGCAATTATGACTAATTACGTCAGACGCGAATCAATTTCACTAACCATACACAACTCTTTGCAAACGGCGGCAATAAATTACACTGATTGATCATTAAGTCATCATCCATTATCATTAATATGACCAAGGTTGCTTCGTTAGTGTAATATTTTTAATGATAACACGTGTTCCTAATTACACTGGTAGTACACGAGCGATCATTGTGCTGCTTTCAAGGACCAAAGTCGGTAGCACGCGATCATCATATCAAGTCTCAAAACAGGCTCAGCAGCTGAATTTTCCATTCTGACAGACAAACTGTATCTTTCTTCCTTATAATCTTTTACAAGTCGTTTTAGACAAGAAATTGTATCACCAAGAATCTCTTAGGAGGGGAAGTGAACTTTCTTCAGCATCCAACACTTGTTTCGTTGACTATTCCCAATGAGTCACAAATGGTGCTAGTGTGTCTGCACAATTTCCCTTTGGGGAAAATCTTTTTTCAGTTTTCGGTTTCCCAATTTACACTCTTATAATGTTGGGAACTTTCTGAACGCTTAAATCATTGAAAGCGCCCTAAATGTTCGAAATCGATACAAAATATGGAGAATCAGAAAGTAGGATGAAAGGCCTTTTGACGATATTTGAAAATTCGTAAGCTCTGCTAAGATCACAAGTTCTCAATTTTTTTAGTTGTTTACCAGTTTGCGGATTCTTAGGGGACATACCTTCTCCAGAACTCACAGCCCATTGCCTCCCTCTGCATCCCCACATAGCCTGTTCCCTTCTCCAAATCATTAATCCATTTTCTTTTTCTTCTTCCTCGTTTCTCACCACCTTCCGTCTCCACCGATCCCTCCAATGCGTCGCTCAACATTCCATTACCACTAAATACGTGGCCCACCCAGTTTCTCTTTCTAATTTTGCTAGTATTTGCTTGTTTTTACTTGTACTAATTTCTCTCCCCTTACCCTTACATCCATTACTCCTCTTACCACCTATTTTTATTCACTTATTCTCTTCCCAACATTTCCTTACCTTATGAAATAAAGTTGGTGATACACAACTCTGCCTAACTACTCTTTCTCTCCAATCAACATCCTTGTCCCTTGACATTTCTAACAGGTTTTCGTATGTCACACAATAAAATGCCTTTTCCAGATCTGCTAGGCACAGACTTACAGTTCTTTCTCGTTCTATATATCTTTCGCCCATTGTTTGTAGTAGTGCGATTGCATTTGCGTCCCTGGTTCCCAAACCCCTTCAGAATCCAAATTGATGTTCCCCTACTTCCTCCATTATCCTCCTCAAACTCCTTTCGCTCTACCATTGAAGCACAAAGTTGGCTTCTTTGCTTTTTGTCCTCTCCTATACCCCACCTCGTTCTCACTCACTTTGTGATTCCCATTCTTCATGCTCTTCCGTTTGCCTTCTGTAGTTTCATGACTCTTTATTGCAACCTCCCTTTTCATTTCAATTCCCATTGCCCGTTCTATGTATTCTTTATCCATCTCCCTTAATTTTACCAAATCCCATTCCTTTACTCCTTTTACGACTGTGCACCGGGAAATCCACACGCATTTTTTAACCCACTGCTGCACCTCTCTTCAATGATGATGAAATCACTCTGATGTCTATATCTGTCTCCAGGGGATTTCCAGATGTAAAGTTTCCGTTTATTATGTTTGAACCAAGTGTTGCCTATGACCATATTCCTTTCCTTGCAGAATTCTATTAGACGTACACCCGTTTCATTCCTTGCTCCCAATCCATAATCTCCAACGACTCTGTCGACCTTCTCCAATACTAGCGCTCCAATCCCACATCACTATTTTGCAACAAGCTCTCCCTTCTCTCTCCCTTAGACATTCTATTTTCTCGTACATTTCCTCTATTTCACTATCTTCATCATAACTAGTTGGCACTTTTGGAGTAGTAATTAATCTTGCTGCTATAATTCTATCTCCTTCAGAAAATACGTTAGCAATACTTTTCGTTACTTGTTCATTGAACAAATCCGAAATACCACTATGGTCTCTAATGGGGTGGTCTCCCCATTCTGATGCCGTTGGTCTTGATAGATTCCTCCATCTTTGGGGGCCATTTTACAACAGAGTGCTCCGCCCTCTAGCCGCTTATCGGTTGGCGCTTGGGAGAGGGTTGATTTCTTAGTCCCTCGGTCGCCATAGCCTCGTCAGTGAAAACAGGTTAGACCACTTGAAGGTGAGGTTTGGCATTTGCGAGAGGATGTGTAACCCGCATCCCACCCCTTGCAATTATTAAGATTTTATAATTTTGGAACCCAAGAGACTTTGGGTCCTGGAGATTTTAGAAAGGATTTTCCAAAATCACAATAATTTGGAAAATTGTAACTATAGAATGAACCTTGGAGAGCCATATGGGATTTTAGATACAATACAATAAAAACAAATTAGCATTTTCAGTCCTGGCGGACTATCTAAAGCTTTTTAGAAGACTTTAGAATACCTTGAAGACAAATCTAAAAGAGCGACGAAAAAAATTTTAGTTGGAACTTCATTCAAATTTGAGACACATTGCAATTGGAATTTAAGAATGGTATTAAGTGAACAAAATTGAGGGAAGCATCAGGGGGAACTCCGGGAAAATTAAACAAAGAGCTTATGGAATGGCGGCCAATTTGACAATTCGGCTTTGCAGCTCAGTGGTAGAGCGTTGGGCTAGAAAACCGGAGGTCGGGTGTTCGAACCTGGACTGAGATAGCAATTTATGAACAATTTAAGATGGGCGTGAGAGCAATTTGAGGTGAAGAATACATGAATCTGATACAAGTGAACTTTAGCGGCAGTTAAGAAGAAATTGAGCAAATCGTGCGCGGAATTTAAGGGAAAACAAAGTTGAGGAATACATTAGGTGGAATTTGGGGAAAACTGATAGGGGAACTTGAGAGGAACGATGAATTTTAGGCAAACGTGATCCCCAGACCTGATACTATCTTGAGATAGACTTATCACTTGAGAAAACCTTTGCAGGAACTTGATTAGTAAATGTTGGAATAACTCGATATAAATGAAGGAAGATACCTCTTCATAATGGAAGAGAACAGAACTAATATTCGTGTTGCCAGTTTTAGAAACCGTCGCGACGGAGCATGAGAGGAATAATCTCCGCTATACCTTTGCGTGTATAAAAAAACAAAGTAAATGCTTCGGTTACGGTTGTTCTGTTTCATAACTTTCAATCGGCGAATATATTGAAAAATTTGGTGGGAGAGCGGCATTCTTACTCAAACTTTCGAAACAGACCTATGCAGTTCGAGTGCTGCATTTTTTCTATCGCGTAGCCAGTTCATCGAGGCAACATTTTGTCAGTCTCGTAGTCGTACGTAATAGTGTATCGCGAAAGTTTTTCATGGGAATGTAAAACGTGCCGCAAGGGTGCATTTTAAATGCGTTTACGAGTCCCCCTTACGAGTTAAGTAACATACAGTGGCGTATTTAAGAAAAAGGGGTAAATTTATTCGAAAACATTACCGTATTGTTGCGTAAGCGAACATTTTTCGCTTCGGTGCATTATTGGAATAAGGTGTTTGCGTTTAAGTAATTGCTACTATTGCTACGAAAGCATTGGTATCCAAGGTGAAAAACATTTCGGTTGCGCCAGATTTGTACTGGCAGGTTAAGTTAAAAAAACTAATTTATTATACACAGTTGTGGCTCTAATTGGTTTATATGAAGTGCGAACAACAGTATGAACGAAACGGCCACCGGTAAAGAGGTTAAAGGTAATTAATTCGTACTTCTGTTATCTGCAAACCATAAATTACAAGGGTACGTTTTTTAACATTTACACACTTCGGAACATTGGTAATTTATTATGAATATCTCACAAAGTTTAACTGATTAAAGCCATTAAACCAAAGTAAACCTGACCACGATTTATTCCTGAACCTAATAAATAAACAAATAAAATATAAGCGCACCCAGACCTCTTTTGTGTGTAGGAGGAAAAATTGTCTTAAAGAAAGGAGAACTTGAGAGGCACTTCCGGAAAGGAAAACATGAACAATGTTAGTCCTAATAATCTTGTATCAAAAATATTAATAAAATAAAGCAAAGCACAGCTTGGAGCCTGATGTTCGCATAATCGCTTCCTTGAGAGTTGGAACGAGAATTTTAGATACCGTTTCCATTACTGTAGTTGATAACGACGTAGGGCATCAGAATTGCCTTACAACTGTCAAAACGTGTTTCAATTGAATAATTGTCCATTTTAAAAAGTGAGAGCCCCGCTCGACAGGACAATAGAGCCCTCCCACAAAAAGTTTTGCCGTTGAATTTTTACGAGTTAGGAAAATCCCCCGCAATTATTTATAAGTGCTTTAAAGTTCTTCAAGACATTGTAACAAGGTTGAAAATCAATGTCACCCTCATACGTTACGGCCACTAACTTTTGATTCAAAGAAACTCATTCATTTCATAAGAACCAAAAGAAACGCCTTGCTTCCTAGAGGTAACTCATATTCACAAAGTCCTTTGTAAACGGTTAAAATTGTACGATTTCCTTTGAAAAATTCTGAAGATGAAATGGTTTGAATGTAAGACTGACTGACAAAAGGCAGAACTGGGCAAGACAAGGTTGGTAACTATAAAGAATTCACACATTCGGTTGGTGCGGTTTTCAAAAAGTTTTATAAGGGACATTTCGATATTTGACAAAGACTTTTAAGAATTAAGATAAATTATGGCTTTTAACGTATTGGTTTTGTCAACACATTTGATGGTATGCTTGCGTATTGTACGCAGCTTTGAATATCAATTTACTTTAATCTAAAGGTACAGCTTTTGTGCCCATTATCTCTAAGATCTCTACGCGTCAACTAATATTTGAAAAGCACATAAGAACGAATCTTCTTAGTTAAAATTTCAATATTTACACAATTTTACGTAAATGTTTGTGTTAAAATTCCTCGTATACCTGTGCCCTTATATTACAAAAACAGCACTGATCCCAGATAACAAAAATTGTGTACAAAGATTTGGAGTGTGTTTTTTCTCCTTGTCAATATTTGAAATCAAGTACGGTCGAGTAGTTCCCATCTAAGAATTTCTTGACATTTCTCAAATAGACGAATTCAAATGAGCAGATGTTTCGTGTTTCTCAAATATTTTTACAAAAGATTCCTCTAATAACACACACAGAGAGACCAATATATTAGTAACTCAATATTTTTGTTAGATTATTTCGTGTAATATGATGGCTTTGTTGGGTCGTATCATCCAATATGTTTGGGTATGTTATTATTATAAAATCATTTAAGCGAATAATTGGATATGCTGGCAGAATGCATAGAGACGGGAAAAAAATGGTTGTTTTGACTGATGACAAGAAACAACAAATAATTCTAAGAAATCCTCAATTTGATTGCGTCTTACCTTGAAGTTTAATAACTACGTGCACCTTTCTTAACACTTTCGTTAATTGGATACGGATGCCAAAGAATTGATTAAGCCAACCCTTTTTTATTTGCATTCGGTGGGTCCCAGTCATTATAAAAGTCGTCCCGTGATTAACGCAATTTACAAAAGAAAGGGTAATGGAAAAGATTTATTGTGTCATGTAAGGAGCCGTTAGAAATCGACCACACATGTCATCACAAAATGCTTTGTCTTAATCTTGCTGAAGCTTTGTGAGTGGACATCCGTGTCAAATCTATGTTCGAAGATTGCAACATTTATAATTTTTATAATCTTGGATTTTGGATTACTAAAATCTTACGATATTCATCCCTTGAAACCTTTAAAATCTTATACCTATATTATTTTAGGAACCCTAGTTTTAATGTCAAATCATAGACCTAAGATCTAAAACCACAAAGATCGATAAGAACTGCAGAAACTGTACTAGAATCTTTGGCTAATTCTAAGGTTTCAAAATTCGCGATTTAGCAATTTTAGATTACCAAACACGAATTTTTGGCCATGGAGGATTGATTTAACACTGGCCAAAATTCAATTCTGTTTACTGAAGCTGAAGTAACTTCGATCCTGGTTTCAAATTTTTAAAACCATTATTGATCCCTCAATCTCATGACTCGGTAACGTTATATCATAAATTTTGCGCAAATCAAATAATTTTTATGTATTAAACTCCTAAGTCCTAACAATTCATTATTTCCAAGAAGTTTTCCTTAAAAGATACCTATAAGATTTTATAGGAGCGAGGCAAGCTTATTTAATTGTTACTAGAGGGTCTACTATGCGATCAAAAATGAGTTGCTGTCGAGTCAATTATGGAATTTTTGTTTACATGGGAAATCGTACTTAACTTGAACTTCCATAGGCGACTCGACAGCAACTCATTTTTGATCGCCCGATATAAGGGTGAAAAATTAAAGAAGGAAAATGTTTGATACACCACAGGAATTAACCCCTAACAATTTCCATGCTAAAGAGGTTTTTCTTGAGTATTATGCGATTATGCTATTTTTGTGTTTAATTATTTCATTATAGTTACGGACAATCTCTTGGTTAATGGAAAAGACGTCCCAGAACGTCCGTTAGTTTTCATTGCTACAATATTACAAAAATAAAAGATGATAAAACGTAGTAAAGATATTACACTTCTATTAAGTCGCCGGTTTTATGACTAAAATAAAGGAAAAATTTGATGAATTAATTACTGAAATCATGCATTTAGGAACGATCACACAAGGAACTATTGAAGAAATGGAAAAGCGGGAACACGTTATTTAACCGACTTGTCCAACGAGGAAAAATAAAAGAAGCATCAAAATTACTGGCAGAGTTCTTAAATTTAGTGATGAACTTGAGGATTCTGGTTACACAGTTTTTGATGCGCTACAAGACAATCGTCATTCTGCTTTTGCCCTATTAAAATTACCGTCTGATATTGATAAAATGTGACCATATTGAAAAAGTAGTAAGAAAACTTCATGCAAGTGGAGGTACAGGAGGAAGCAGTCCATCAATGGACAGATTTTGTTTTGCGTTATGGAAAATCACGTGAGAATCTTCGTTGTTCAATAGCTGCTTTAGTTATGAAACTAAATGAAAAAGATCTTCCTTGGATTGGGATTCGTGCTCTAATGGCAAATCTGTAATTGCAAATGTAGTCCAGGCGAATTAACCATTTTTTAGGCAATAGTTATTTACATAAAAGTCCGGAAAATGACACATTACTGGCGAGGAAATATTGAATGGGGTCGAGTATTTTAATTTCCGAGTCAAGTAATGTCATTTTACTGACGAGTTTTGTATTAAATTTTACCCGAAATCGTATTTTAGTATAAAATTTTAATTTTCATATAGAACTTTTGATTAACGTCAATCTGTCAGTGATGACAGGAGTCATTATAGACGTCTGGCAATGTCACAGATGCGGTCGGTAAAGTGACGGTGCGGCCGGTAAAGTGACCGGGTAAAGTGACAAGCGGCAGGAAACGTAGTCTGCTCTGCCTGTCATGGAAAATAAAATTCCCTGACAGAAAGTAGGCATGAAAATGATGGTTTCAGGATGATTTTGGGTAAAAAAAACAAATTATTAATGGAGCAAGTGAATTTGTTAGAATGATCTATAACAAATACAAAAAAAATAAATACGTGAGCAGAGGAGTGGGACTAATTTTTTGGGGAGGGTGAAAAGGGGTGAAAATCGTATGACGGCAGTTTCCGGCAAAAGTTGAGATCAAAGACAAAAGTGTTGAAAGGAAAAGTTGTAGATCCTGAAGAACTCTACAACTTTCTATTCAGTTACTTTCTCACATAAACTCAAAGTAACCGAAAAAATCGCGAAGAATCGTGTTTTTTGTTTTATATTGTTCATTGCCACAAAACGAAATTTAATTGAAATATACTTTTTTGTGATTCAAACAACTACACATTTTTTCAAAATATGTATAAAATTAAGAGGTTTCCGAAATATTCGTTTTTTTCGACAAAAAACTGTTTTTTTAATGAAAATTGTCCTTCACAGAGATTTATCGTAGGGAGTTCCATTTGGTGTTATTTTCTTCGTTTTTATCTATACTTTTTGATGAAATAAAGAAAGTATTGCCCCTATTGAAGAAGAAGTTCAAAAAATGAACGAACAAAACGACTTCAGTATCATTGAATTTTCTAGTAAATGTTTGTTTAAATTTTGGAAATTTGTCAAAAACTGAATTCGATTCCACACAGACTTTGTTCGTTAAAATATATTACATTGAAATTTTTAAAAGCGGAATGACCGGTTCCATTTACAATAGAATTATACCTCCTTCCCCTTTCCACGCTCGCATACATTTAAGGTATATAGATATTTGTATTCCAGGAGACGCTTACCACAAAACACGTGTGATGCAAAGTTTTTGAAGCTTTTCAGCGCCATCTGCCATCTCTCAATTGATGTGAAGCTATTAGTAGTGGGAAATTTAAAATTCTGCAGGTATATCCTTGGTAAAAATGAATCTGAAGACACTTCTTGTGAAATGGAGTAGCCTGGCCTTTCATTGGATGCTGAACATCAATTACCTGAGGAATTCAGTGATGCTGATGACGAAGAAGTGTTTGAAGAATAGGAACAATTGGAAAATGATGAAGATTCAGTTCCCCAAATGACGAAAAAGACAAGATTAGAGTGACTTTTGTGAATATTGTGGATGCCCACCCACAATTCGCGTTTGAAGTTTTACCCCACCATCAGTAAGATCTTGTCGGGGGCTACCACATTCTCTTTGCCGGCACCCACTTCTGCCGCCCCCACAGTCAATTAAATGGGCCAGTTTAGTGAATTTCGCTAAAATCGTTTTTTGAGCGTCTTCTTCAATAGGGACTATTTAACTTTTATATAGTTTTATTTCATCAAAAAAATCTCTGAAGGACAATCATCATTTGAAAAAAAAGTTTTTTTGCCAAACAAAACGAATATTTCGGAAACATCTTAATTTTATATACCTATTGAAAACATTTGCAGTTATTTGAATCATAACAAAGTATATTTCCACCAGGTTAATAATTTTTGCGGAAATGAAGAATAAAAAACAAAAAACACGATTTTTCGCAGTTTTTCGATTATTTTGAGGTTACGTGAGAAGGAAAAGAATCCCTTTTCACCCTCCTCAAAAACTTAGTCCCACTCCCCTGCTCACGTATTTTTTTTGTATTTGTTATAGACCATTTTAACATATCCACGTGGCAAAGCGAAGGCTCCACTATCTTATGTAAAAAGTAAATGTCCTGGGATTCGTCCTATTGGGATTAGTGAATGTTTACGTCCTATTCTTGCAAAATGTATTATTCTTACATCTGGAGAAGACGTAACTGAAGTTTGTGGAGCGGATCACCTTTGGGGTGGCTTAAAACTTGGAATAGAAGGCGGAGTTCATCATATGATTTTTGATTGATTTTTTGAAAGAAAACTGTTCAAGTGGATCTGGATGGGGGTTATTACTAATGCATTGAATAAAATAAATTGTAAGCATGCTCTTTGGCAAGCCAGATTGAAATGGACCCGCTCTGAAAGATTCATGTATAATAGGTGAATCTGTATCATTCCTGGTTGTAAACACCGCATTTATATAGCAAGGAAGATGGAATAAAAGGTGACCCCGTGTCGATGTTTTATTATTGCCTTTCTACTATTCCTTTAATCCAATACTAAAGAAAAATCAAACACAGATCAGATTTGGAAAGTTGATGATTCCTCTTGGCAAGGATCTTGATGATGTTTTAAAATAGCGGGATGCCTTAAAGATTTCTGGACCAAAATATGGATATTTCTTTCAAGAACAAAAAAACATTATCCTGACAATGGCCCAAGAGAAATTCAAAGACTCATAAGATTAATCTAATCTTGTTCATCTACCAATAAAAAAAACTCGGTATAACCATCGTTTAAATACTTTAAAATCCTATAATGGATGTTTATGAAACTTCCCTGTTCAGATACATGATACTTTTAGAATCATTATCTACACTACATGTTTTGATTTTCATTTAAACACACATGAAGCTACACTACACCTTTCTCGGCCGTGAAAGAAAATTGAAAATTGCGATTTCTAAACTCATGAAAATTCTGGAAAATCTACCGACTAAATGTCAACATATCATCTCAAGAGCTACTGATAAGGTAATGAATACCAGTACCTACATGGTTATCTTGCAGTCCCCTGAAGTGTCTTAATCCTAAAGGAAGGTTGAGCCATTAGTTCTCATTTCCCAGCTTTGCCTCTGTGCTTTTTATTTAAACTATCAAAGATTTCGCAAATCTGATGGTGTAGGACCTTTCAAAAAAGTGTTTGAGTAGGTTTACCTCGGAATAGCCAATGGCATTTTCATTCTTATTTTGGAACATAGGTGGACTATTGCTCTTCTTGTGTACGTTCATAGGGGATAACGCAAATCATATTTTTCCTACATTTTTCCGCACTAGTGTGGGAATTGATTACTCTTGCGTACGCGATTTGATTAATTCTTAAACGATGCGTGCGAATGTGATTCCGAAACAAAAGCCAAAACGAGCATGATTGGACTGTCATTTCAATATTCCAATTTCCGCACCACTAACAGTTAAGTTGCTGCAAAAACCCCTAACCATCCCAGCAACGCAGTGGGTGAAAACTCCGACTTGAAAAGCGAATAAACTACTACAATCTCACAATAAAAATCTCAAATGTGGTCAGTGTACCGTAAATTGATTTACTTATTTCGTTGTTATGCTAAGACCCACCTAATGCAAGATTTTCTATGGATTTGTCACACAATACGCCACCTTTGTGTTTGTGCTCACGGCCATCGAGGAAAGTACGATACTTGTAATTTTCCGTTAGTAAATTTATCGTTTTTTTTTTGAAGACGAGAAATCTATCCCTATTATATAACACTTGCGCGTATATGATATTAAATATCACAACCCTGACCATACAAGTGTGCTTAAAGTAAATCTAAAAAAATCTTACAATATCAAATGTCTGATGCGGTTAAAAAAAGGCTTTGTAAACAAAGCCCTAAAACACAACCTCAACTTTTTACCCTTTCGGATCCTCTCAGCAGGTACGCCGTTCGAAATTATCGCCAAGTACGCTTCATATATTATTTATTTTCGTTTTTTAATTGTGTTTCATACTCGAGCGAAATAAAGGCGAGTAGGAGAAATATATGCCTGTATAGGTAATCGTTTTAAACCGGCAGGTAGAAAAGGGATATATGAAACCATTTAAGGGTCCGTTTTGTTAGAGGATTGTTATAGTAGGTACCCTTGACAGGTACATTTCTAAAGGTGAAATAAGTTTATGCTTCACTTGTTATACGGAGTTATTATGGGATAATGGATGAGGGAGATGACGATCTTTGACCAACTTCGGCGGTTGGGGTGAGGTTTTCGATTTAGGGGGCTGTAGGGGGTGGATTTGGGTTACAAAGATTTGCCGTTATTGTTACGGAAAAAAAATGAATAAGTAGTTAATGTTATAATACCTTTTTTACGCTATTATTACGGGCACAAACAACCGTTTTCTTTGTCGAGCTTTTAGTTTTATTTTTCGTTCGTGCACTTTTTAGCCTAGTGTTAAGCTTGCACACGGAGATATTATGACGTAACAAAAGCTTCGTTTGCAAGTTCCCAATTGCCTTCGAGGTTGTTGGGCAAACAAAGCTCCTAGTTGCTCGACGTGTCTAATAAATGACAATAACTGAATGCAGACAAATAGCGTCTGCTGCGCTTTTGAAAGAGATAATTAAACCATTCAGTGATGCCAACATGACCAGTGTACTGCAAACATATTTTCCGTTTTTTGTATTCAAACGTGACAGCTAATTGTTAACTGCACCTTCCCTCTTTTAATGATTATTAGACCTGCAAAAACTTAAGTGACGTGTAATTTAAAAATATTACCGAACAATTTCATGAAAAAGTTAAGGAATGTTGTCTATTTCCAAAAGGATGTAATAAAGCTCCTCTCGAAAGGTAGCTGCTGCATCTTTTTAACTTTATTATTATATGCTACCTGTAAATTATAAGCTAATTAACAGTGCGTTCATCAGCTTACGGATTACATTTCATTTTTATTGTTAAACACGTGGTGTAATTTCGAAATTGCCACACTGTTTTTTACGGTCCAAAATTGCCAGAGGCTGATTGTGTAACGAACTGTAAAAAATTTTAAGCCGAGAACGTGTTTCCAGTCTGCACCAGACCAATTCAACAACAACTGAATACTGAATACATTCATAATTTTCCTTTATGGAAAGGCACTCCTCATAATGAAATAGAAAACTGTTTGTTGTTTTTAGGGATTTTGTTGTTGATTTGTTGTCAACAAAATTGCCAAAGTATTGAGAACTACATACTTAGTTTATAGATCATTTTGGATCGTTTAAGGTTTCAACGTTAAAGATTTTGGAGTTCAGGGAGAATTTAAAACGATGGGTGGGGGAGGATTTTCTTTAAATTGCATTTACAATTTAGATTTACGGGCTATTTAATAAGCAGGCAGCCCCCGGCTGGATTGCTCGTAATTATTAGGTAGCAAAATATCTGTAATTGGGTTACGGGGTGGTTCCAAGGACTACATAAGATAATATGTAACGGGTGAAGCGTTTTATGGGCTCCGTGACCCAACCCCAACAAAAGCTCGCATTTCGGTATGCCAGTCTAATACAGTATGTGCCTCATCTGGGGAGAAATGCGAGCAAGGGTTACTTGCCTCCAGAGCGGCCTCCAGAATTCGGATCGGAGGGAGGGACCGCAACCGGACGAGTGGTAACCGAGATAAACATACTGAGTACGCTAGGTGGAAGGCCACAGAAAGCTACCACCCAATCTTTCCCTAAGAAACACCTTCTACGAGTAGGAGCTTGGAACGTGACGTGTTTAAGGAGGGTCGTTAGATTAGAAAACTTAAAAATGGAGATGGTAAGGTTAGATTTATATATTGCAGGGGTAAGTGAAATTAAATGGAAAGAACAGGGTGACTTTTGGTCAGCAAAGTACAGAGTGGTACACTCAGGGGTAGGGTTTGTGCTAAACAAGAAGTTAGGCGGTGGAATTAAAAGCTGCAAGATAGTAAGTGATAGAATCATTGTAGTTAGAATAGAAAACAAACCCTACGGCACGATAGCGGTTCAGGTTTATATGCCGACTTTTGGGCACAAAGATGAAGAGATAGAGCAGGTTTCCGGAGAGCTAGAAACTGCGTTAAAGGGAGTAAGGGGTGAATAGAATTTAATTATCCCAAGAGACTTGGAACGTGGTAGTATGAGAAGGTAGGGAAGATAACATAGTAGGACCGTTTGGTTTAGGAGGTGTGTTAGGAGTAGAAACAAGGATAGTCAGAAAAGAATGGGCCACGGAGGAATTTTAGAACTAATGGACGAAAGGAGAAAATATAAAAACTCATCAATTCGGCACGGTAGGGATAAATATAAAAAATTAAAAAACAAAGTATAGATAGTGAATGTAGGCTAGCAAAAGAACAGTGGCTCGAGCGAGGGGAAATACGAAGTAATAGAGGCTGAGTTCAATAAAGGTAGGACGAACGTAGGATATAAGAAAATTAAAAGTAGTTTTAGTAAGGCAAGGCCAAAGGCCAACGTTCCGCAAGGTGCAGATCGAGAAGAACTCATAGAACCTAGGGACAGAGCAGAGAGTACGTGGAACAATTATATAGGGCGGAAGAACCGTTAGCAGAATTAGAGCAGCCAAACATCACACAGGAAGAACTAGGGTTCAACATATACTTAGTTCAGAGTTCGACAAAGCTATAAAGGACCTCAAAGTAGGGATAGCAATAGGATCAGATGCAGTATCAGCAGTATTAATAAAATACTCAGGGACAAAGGTGCAGGAAAGACTCTTTAAACTATAATAAATAGGATATACGAGACAGGGCAGATGCCGGATGACTTTAAAAAAAGTAGGCTGATCATGATCCCGAAGAAATCAGGCGCAGAAAAATGCGAACATTTCAGAACAATCTTGGAGAAGAGGTAGAGAGTAGTAAAAACAACGTACATGGTTCGTAGATTTAGAAAAATCATTCGATAGGGTCAATTGAAAAATTTTATTTAGGATAATGAAGGACGCAGGGATAGCATATAAAGATAGGAAGTTTTCAATAGACGTGTCAAATTTTAATATGTATTTAATTCGAAGTATTGTAATTCGTTGCAGAAATTTCAAGGTCTGAGGATTGAAGATTGACCGGTTCCACATTTTTCTCTCTTCGGAATCTTGGGATTGTTTCGTCTTTACGAACCATTTTCAGTATCCTTAGAGCTCCAGAATGTAAGGTCCCACACTTTGAATCTTTGAAAAGAAGATAAATCGACTGTTTTTGAACAAAATAATTACAAAGTTTCATGGTGAGTTTATACAATCATTGTCATTAGTTTCGTTGGTTAGCAACGCGCAAAAAACCTTTGGGGTTTGGTTCTATTGGCTATTTCATAATGATTTTTGATAGTGAACTAATGATAATGATTGTGTAAACCCACCAAGAGACTGCTCCATTAGCAGTCCCATTTTAAAAAAATGTATAAAAAATGACTGCATGGTCGATTTAAAATTATTTAATACCTCAGTGCGTTGCTTTTATATAAAAATCACGAATTGATGAGGGTTAACTTCTGTGGCGTATCAACAATTCTTCTATGTTTAATCATTTAATCTTACAAGGTTCATTAGCAACCCGTCCTAAAAAATTAACCTAAACATTTTTTATCCTTCAGATGCTTTTATACACTGTGTCCAAGATAAGGTTGTTTCTCGTGGGATCTCGCAAACAATAGAAGATGATCAAATTATGGAAAAATTGCGCAATTAAAGTGTTATTATTAACGTGCTGTAAAGAAAAATCCGATTACTTCCGAAGATATTCCAGAAAAATCGAAATTTGCCGATTTGGTTATTTGAACCGATACAAAAAAAAATAAGATTCTCATTGCCACTATTTGAACTCTACAAGATAGCAATAAGAGATTTTCAATACAACGTTTTCTTTCGAAAAAATCATCATCTACTTTATTTTTTTATGTGGCCCGTAAAAAAAGAACATACTGTATTGAGTAGCATTTTTTATTACGAATACAACGATTAACGGCATACAAAAAAGAAAACTTTGAAATTGTTGGTTGCAACAGAATGGTTCACCCGCGCACAATGCCCAAATCGTGCAAGAACACCTATCGGATAAATTTGCTAGAAAATTGAAAACATGTCCGATAGGTATTCTCGCACGTGTTGAAACCAACAGTTTTCAACTTGTGTTTTTTTGTGTGCCGTAGCTACATCTTTGTATTCGTAATAAAAAAATGCTACCCTATATAGTCAATCAATAAATAAATCGTGTATTTACTATAAAGCTGTTAATTCGGTTTGCATTTTATTCACAACAATCCTTATGGGGCCAGTAGACGCACAAGTGATCCAAGATTTGTAAAATTTGCGAACCGAAGCGTAGACGGCTATCGGGCTATCAGTTGTGACGTAAAAAACGCAACGGTATGCTTGCTTATTTCCCCCTGTATACCCTACAACCGGATTCTGTAAAAGAAATAAAATATCAACGTCTGTTTGGTTTAAAATCGCTTAAATTTCAAGGAAAGTTCCTTTTACTTGGAAATAATGAACGGTGAGGCGTTACCTTCTTTCTCGATTAAATATTACTTATCTATCAATTAATTCTTTACCTTTGTAGACCCCGTTAGTAACCTCATCCAACAGAAACAACGAAATCACTGAGTTATTATTGCTTTAAAGTTCGATATAAGGGTTGGTTTTTTGAGTGCTTTAAAGATTTTTATTTGTATAATCTATTCGTATCTCAGTAGATATCAACCCCATACTACAGAAATAAATAAAAAATCAAAACCCTTTTGGTTTAAAATCGCATAATTTTAAATTTTTAAAAGACTGCTATGGTCACCTAAAGAATATGTTTTCAGAGTTCATATTCAGGATTCAGCTGGATTCATCAGACTTCTGAGCTGTCTAAGAAAATTTCGAAAACTCCTCAGATCTCTTTCAAGTTTTTCTATTTAGGAAGATTTCACTCAATATAAGAATGTCCCCAAATTTCTTAAATTTGAATAAAAGGGGTCGTTAAAACTGCTAAATGCGCTAGCAATTCAAAACAAATCTACAGAAACCACGAAATGGTTTCGGTAGTTGATTAATTGTTCAAGAAAACTAGTAATAGTGCACATGGCCGTGTCTTTTTCTTTTTCGGAAGCTACGGGTCACAAAACTGGCTCTAGTAGTAGCAACAAACACTAAATTCCTGTTGAAAACGGTTCTATTAACATCATACTCAAATTTAGTACGACTTGATCGAGCGGTTTTCTTTGCATAAGGCTCTGAGGGTTAGCTGTAGCGCAGCAACACAGAGGAAATGCACTTTGTAACGCTCGCATTCAAAAAGTGTAAAACTCAAGTGGCTCACGGTAGTCGTTCTGTCATCGATTTAAAACTTCCTATACTTCCATTTTATGAAATTCCAAGGATGTTTGTTTGAAAGCATTATTTTTTAAATGTTTGAAACCGAAGCTCGCTGATTCGAAGGGCTAAATTAATGTTGAGATTTCTCTTATGTGATCAATTAGTAGAACACCATCATTTTAACTGAAAGATCCGTTATAATGGGTTTAAATTCACATCCATCAGAAAATGTCACGACCTTTTAGCTACACGCGCTTACAAAATCAAAATCAACATCCTGCAGGGAACCAAAACACTTTTTTCTACGAAAACACCAAAAACCTCTTAAATATCGTAATTATACAAACTTGATTAATAGTTCCCTATAAACTAAAGGATCTTTTAGGTTAAAAGCGTGTTAAACGGAAACGCCGCGTCGTTATAAACAAGTTCGCGCCTGTCGATGTACCCTATAATTAGGAAAAATCAAATTTAAGATGCCAGTGGTGATAGCCTTGATGAGTTTCAATAAAAAATTACACCCATCTGTGTGCATTTCTAATTTAAATGCGCGATGAGCATCATCGCCATTGCGTAATCGTTCACGTAATTGAGACGAAACTCGAAGGGGAACGGAGAAAGTGCATCTTTATACCTAATTCAGTTTTACTTGATTGAGAAATTTACTCACGCCTTTAATTAGTCGAGATTCACGCTAATTTTTCTCATTGCGCCCGGCGCGATCACCTGTTTGTTGTGCTGCTGGCGTGCGAAATTCGCCGATAATTTATGAAAATTGGGCTTTTTGATTGTCGGTGATGGATTGGTAAAATCCTCGCTGGTTATTGGAAATTCGCCTGGTGTAAGTCAGATTAGTCAGAGTCATTTAATTAAACGCCGATCAATCAATCAAACGAAATTCTAAGCGCGTTAATCCCGACACTTACAACTTTCTTCAAAGGCCAAAAGCAGAAATTCGTGCCATAGGCAAACAAGTGGAGGCTTCGTCTCTTTTGCAATCAGTTCTCGTGTTAGTAAAAAAAAACCTAATTTGCGATATTTAATTAGGTAGGTACGTTAATTACATCGTGAATAGCTTCTTTAATAATAATAATAATATAATAATAATAATAATAAAACAAAGAAACACCATAAATACAAGTAACGCAACATGCACTACAAAGACAGGTCCATCCAATAAAGTTACACGCCCTAGCACATTTAAAAAACACAAAACTCCTTCTTCACAGAAACACACCACATTTTCACAACCCACTCGTATTCAACCGAAACACAAAAACCTTAACAGAACTACAGGCTCACAACATACTAAAATATCTCCACCTAAAACCCAAGCAACTTCACAAATACAACCTCAAGAACAAAGAAACGTCATAAATACAAGTAACGCAACATGCACTACAAAGACAGGTCCACCCAATAAAGTTACACGCCCTAGCACAATTAAAAAACACATAACTCCTTCTTCACCGAAGCACACCACGTTATCACAACCCACTCGTATTCAACCCAAACGCATAAACCTATACAGCACTACTAGCTCACAAAATACTGTAATATCTCCATCAATAACCCAAGCAACCTCACAAATACAACCTCAAGATCAAAGAAACACCATAAACACAAGTAACGCAACATGTACTACAAAGACAGGTCCATCCAATAAAGTTACACGCCCTAGCACAGTTAAAAAACACAATACTCCTTCTTCTCAGAAACAACCCACTCGTATACAACCGAAGCGCAAAAACCTTAACAGCACCACAGGCTCACACAATACTGTAATATCCCCACCAAAAACCCAAGCAACCTCACAAATACGACCTCAGGAACAAAGAAACACCATAAATACAATTAAAAAACACAAAACTCCTTCTTCACAGAAACACACCACGTTATCACAACCCACTCGTATTCAACCCAAACGCAAAGCCAAAGAAACACTTACACAATAAACTCCATTTAATAAAATTACAGGAATTATTATAATGATTTTTTTTTGTTTTGTTTTGTTTTGTTTTGTTTTCCTCTTTCCTGATAGCGTTGGCTATTGTGCCCATCAATAGGTATGTTGGTAAGTACGAATTACATTATCCCTAGATGTCCAATGTACGTGTGTGATTTTTATTTTTTTTTTATTTTATTTTTTTTTTTTTAAGGACCCTACATAACTTCACCAGACACAGACACAGACACTAATCGTTACTTGATTTTAATCCGTGCGATTAGTTAACCAGGCTAGACCTGAGTTCTCACAAGAAACACCGACCATAATAATAATAACGATCTTTATTTAGGGACATAAAGGAAAAGCCGAAAGGCCATTACTCCCCCCTCTACAAGCTTCTAAACTGAAATTAACTTCAAAATGTGATAATGTAAACTATAAGGCACATCGAATACTAAAACAAATCACTTAATTAACAAAAGTATAAGTATGAGAACAACAAATTAGACGTAACGCAAATTTAATCCGTTAGCCCAACTATTGCACTTAACTGATAGGTTTATAAAGCAAGTGTGAATTTAGCTCTTCTCGCCTCTTCCGTTTCCAAAAATTAATGTTTTCCAAACCCTAGAATGAATCATTTGAAAACGAAAAAATTGCGTTGAATAGAAAAATATGGGATAATAAGTGAATTTTTGCCTTTTGATTCTTCCCCTCAAATATAAAATTGATTTTAATTTTTTGACTTAAAAGGTTAAGAGTCTAAACATCCCTGTATCAAAAGCTTAAATTCTTAAAAGCTTGAAACTTTAAGCATTCATACCGAACTCGGAACCTGGATCTTGAACCTCAATACTTTAAATTTCCTACCCCTATTAAGCGTCATGCTAAACGTTTGAAACTTATGAAAAGCTCGAAACAATTAGTCTAATTAAAGGCAAATTATTAGAATAGAGGCGAAATCATCTAATTATTTCAATTATGAAATTTCTTACAAAAAGGAACAGAAATTAGAACCTTGAAGAAAATTAAGGGGGTTATACAGAAACCGTAAAGGAGACCTGATGGAGCTTTTGCTTCAATCACACCTCCTCTCAAAATGACACGGGGGAATCAATTGCTCTGATACCACTTCTCAGGTGGAGCAGAGGAGATTGTGTTTTGACTCGACAGGTAGTGAACCTAACCAAAGTTAGGTGGGCAGTGAAGACTTTTCATCCGTATAAATGCCCAGAGATGGATGAAATCTTTCCTGCTCTCAGGAAGGCCTCAACCTGCTAGCCTCCGCACTATGTACATTACTAAGGGCAAGTTTTGCTCCCTGATACATATCTATGGGGAGAAGGGACGTAAGTCGTATTCATACCGAAACCTGGGCGAGACTCATACACTCAAGCCAAGTCGTTTAGACCCATCAGTCTAACGTCGTTTCTCCTGAAAGTAATGGAGGAACTTTTTGAGCGACACGGGATGAGGTGCTGGGGTCTAAACCCATCAGTAAACCCACAGTAAACACAGTCTCACTCGCTATTGTTTAGTCGCCTCTTACGACACGCTTTCCCGGCCCTACACGGGTAGAACTGTCCGATCGAAGAGTAAAGATGAATAGCGTCCCGTCACTGCCTTTAAAGTCCAGAACCTGAAACTGCTATGACCAAGGTTCAAAAATTGAAAGGTTCCCCAGGTCCACAAAGCTGCAAGTAATGCCAAAATTCTTCAAGTTCTCTTGATTTTTCAGATGATTAAATCTTTAAGGGAATCAAGTATTTGTGAGAGCAGGGGGTAATACTGGAGAGGTTCCTATGGGGGTTCATAAATTCTTCAGAGGTGCCCTCGAGAGTCTTAGAGGCTACTCAAAAATGTATTATATAAGCACCTTTTCAGGCCAAATCTGGCAATTTCCTATAGAAGGAAGAATCTCTCATTAATCAATTGGAAAGGGAAAGGGTATTTTGCTAAAGATTCTTTGAGACAAATACCTAAATATCCATACTGAATAGTCTTTGATACTTGATGAATCTTAAAATAATCTGTGCAGTAAAGGTCGGAAAAAGTTATTACCTCAATAATCACTGCACAATTTCCAAGGATAAAAAAACATTTGAACAATCTGATGGATCCCTGAAAATTAAATTTGGAAGATATTTGAGCTCTGGAAAACCTTTTAAACTCATTTACGACATTTCCGCTGCGCAGTTAAATACATACTGCACTACTAAGGCGCCGTCACGACAGGGACAGATACGACCAAAAGTGTGAGGAAGAAATTTGAATAAGTTGAAAATCGTTGGATTGCAACGTTGCACCCACTTACGTAACGTGTACTTAACAATGTCGCTTTCCAGTAATTAATAGATTGACACTTTATCGATTGGGTTCTTATTTATCGCCGATTACGCCAACAGAGAATTGTTACAACGCTTTTAATCCACTTATATTCTTCATTTATTATTGATTTAAGTCCGTTGCCACACAGAGATTAAGTACCTACTCAACGTTGTTTAAGTAAACAGAGATTAGTATCAATTGCGCGGAAACACGCTCTGATAATAGAAGTAGCACGCAGTCATTTTCAATGCTTTCCTATTTGCGTTTCATAGAAGGGCGGCTAATGCGAACGTACACACCCTGTATAAGATCACTGTTCAAACAACACGCTGTAGAATTAAATTGCAAAACTGAAATCGAAGCCGAAGTATAGATAAATGAAAACTAATTCGTTAAAATGACACGATTAATTACTAAAGAAATTGATGGCGGGCGCAGGTTATTGGGAAATTAATTGCGTAAGGATCGTAGTCGTTTAAATTCTTATGTGCGATCTATGTAAATTAATTGATTTGGTTAGGAATCATGTATAATTTCGGTTTAGAACGGAGAAATGATAACGCAACATCCTTCTTACAAAATAACAGAAAGTCCCAATAAATGAATTATTGCTCCTCTCCTTTCCCAGTAACACACTTATTTGCTAGCATCAGAGCGACATGTAAAAAACAGCACCAAAGCAAAACAAGAGATGGACCATAATCAAGCAAGAGAGACTCAAAGGGCAGATAAAAAAAGAGGGATGCTCATTTAGTTCCACAATTAAAAATTCTTCCTTCCTCTGTTTCAAATTACCAGCCCCTTTGTTACGTTGCATTTTTGCTGCAGTGTTCTGTTCAGTTACTCTGAAGATAGCGCAATAGGGTCTAATTTGGAACGTGCAGTACAGTTTAATTGCGACAGCGGACCATCATATTTCACCCCCTAATGTGCTTGAATAATTCGACCACTCGAGATCCTTCTTGTATTGTCAACCGACTGAAAAAAAAATCAAAATTAAAACAAAGTCCCTGCTAGAAAGAAAAGTTTACGAACCTTGTTTGGATATAATACCCCGTACGCAAGAGGTCGAAAATTAAAAATAAATTAATTTTTTCTCTAGTAATCCAAATAATCTGGTCGTAAAGGTTTGAGATTTTCGGTGGCTGCTCGGACGGTATAGACTTTTAACTTTGTTTACTCATACTCGAACTAACTTTTTCTGAATACGGACAAACCGTTTTTAAACCTTTCCAAAAACTGCGGAACTGCAAATGGTCGTGTTTGCGTTAATTCCGGTATCCAGAAATCCAGAAATAATGCGCCATCTTGGTAAAGCACCTGATGTACTTACATTTTAATACGCAATTTCACGTTTTACAATTAAACGCACAATTCTAAATAAACGATTTACAATAGTTTAAACTAGAAAAGAATACTCACTTACAAACAATTGTAAAAGGATAAATAGACACTGAGATAACAAATTGAAGTACAATAAACCAACTCTGTGCCTATTCGTAAATAATCCCCCATATTTACACTTAATAAATTGAAGTATTCTCATTATACAGGGTGTCCCGTCATTATTTTTGGTGTTTAGACCGAAATAACGTCTTCACGATGTTTTTTTACACAATACTGTACTACAAAGTTTGGTCGAAAAAGAGTTGGAAAAAGAGGCGTAAGGTGTTAGCGTTTTTCATGTATTTAAAGGCAGCGTTTGAAAGAATGAAAAGAAAAAAAGTATGGAAGATGATGGAAGATGGGAAAATAGACAAGAAGCTAAAGTAAAGGATTAAGACAGGGATGCCCAGTCTTATTTAATCTCTATACGGTACACGCCAGCAACGCAATGATAATAGCAACAGATGAAGGAAATGATGGGAAGAATGGATTGTATTGGGAAAGGAAAGGAATAGATCTAAATGTAGAAAAGTTTGAGAAGGATTTAGATTTAGATTTAGGAAATAGATTTGGGAAGGAGGGTGGAAGGAAAAGGAAGAGAGGTTAATATAAATAGAAAAATAGAAATAGATTTGGGAAGGAGGGCGGAAGGAAAAGGAAGGGAGGTTAAATATTTAGGGTACCAAGTACAAATGTCAAAAAAGCAATGGGGTGACTGGAATACAAAGAAGATACTATAAATGGGTATTAGGAGTAAACTGAAGGACACCCAGTTGTATATTAGAGGAGGATACAAGAGAAGACAAGGATAGCGTCGGGACGCAGGGCGGTAAGTTTCGGGAAGAGGGTTGAAGGAGAAATCGAACTGGTAACAGAATGCTTGAAAATGAAGATGAATGCGAAAGGAATGTTCGAAGAACAAAGCGAAAAATATTATAGAAGAAATGAAACGGACAGACTGATGTCGACAGGAGAGGAATAGGAGAAAGGATGGAAAATGAGCTGGTAAAAACAGACCTGGATGCACAGATACAACAACCGAGGGTGAAAATAGAGAACACGCGAGGATCAAATGAGGGAGTCGTTACCAACATCCCTATGGGAGGGAAGAAAAAGTATTAAAGTAGTGGCGAGATTCAGATGCGGGAATGGGGAGA
This sequence comes from Photinus pyralis, assembly GCF_008802855.1. Taxonomy (NCBI): domain Eukaryota; kingdom Metazoa; phylum Arthropoda; class Insecta; order Coleoptera; family Lampyridae; genus Photinus; species Photinus pyralis. Next base: position 6,685,380 of record NW_022170819.1, read on the forward strand.
GAGAGAATGAGAAATGCTGACGGTTCTTTTCAGATTCCCTTCAGCTTCCCTTAAGGCCCCCTGCAAGTGTCCTCGGGTTTTCGTGATTAGCAATCCAGTGCTCAAACTATTATAATTGATTCTGAATCTACATTGCTAACGGACAGACGGACAGACATCGCAAAATAATGAACTCGCTAGGAGCTTGTTAATTATCTTTGAATTTTAAGTGTCAGTATGGAACGTCGAGACTTTTTGGTAATTGCGGTGGTTTTACGAAGAATTTCAAATTTTGGGTCACTAAGAGCCCCCCGGTTTAGGGATGGAAAATAATAAAATTCCAATTTTTAGAAAGAAAATCAAATTTGAAAATTCTTTAAAATTTGAACTTTGAAATTTCAATAAATAATTTTGAAGATCTAGTGCTAAAATCTTACACAATAAATTTTGAAAGTATCTATTTTTCTCTTGGCACTTCTACAGATTATTGCTCGTTCTTTGTTTTTTTTTAAATCTAAATTTCTTTGTTTTCTAATTTCAGGCTTTAAGTAGCCATTGTAAAATAATAATATAGGCAGAGACGAGATTTTTACTATAATTCTGTTATAACCAACGAATCAATTGCATAATATGTTTATTGACTATAATTTATACTAAATGCATTCCTATGATAAATATCAAGGGAGCTGACTTTTTTTCCATTAGAGAACTAAATATGCCCGAGCACTCGAATTAAAAGCGTGGAGGAAGTTGTAAAGATCATACCAAATTGCCAGCTTGAAATGGCACCTGTAGCCATTGGCCTTAAAAATTGTTCCCACGGGTGTTGTTATGAGGTTAATGATATCTCCATGATTAAATAGGAGTTCGCTGAATGTACTTGTTTCATTTCTTAACAGGATAATATAAATTAATTAATGGCGTATAATTAATTCTTTCCTTTTCAGATCTCGTTTGTAATTCATTTATGCTAATATTTGGAGATTTTTTTTCTTAAACGTTAGAAAAATCACGCGCTGAATTTACATACGAATTTTTTTGTGAGAATTCTTCCCTCCAGCTTTTGTTCGCGACTTAATCGTATGCAAACGTATGCAGTATGAGGAAGCTTAAATCTAACAGGTGCTTCTAATGATTTTTGTTGTTATGTGTTTACGGTTATTTATATTTTTTGGTTAAAGAATATTTCATTAACCCCCATAGTGCAACAAAAAGAACTTTCATGGAAATCCACCCCCTTCTCAATGAAAAACTAGTCTTTGGAACCTTTGCCTCTCAATATAGCGGGCGGGGGCTGACAATCCATTACTTTAATTAATAACATTTTGATCCAATTTCATTGCCCATGCATTGAGAAAATAGTGAGAAAAAAATAAAATGACAATTTCCGCCCCTTTATTCAGAGGTCGTTTTGCAGGTAAGGAAGTTATCGGGATAGTAACAAAGGTTATCTTTCACGACGTGCCAGATTACGTTCCTCCTAAATTATGAAATGTTATCACAATTGAATTTAAACTCTGTCATTTAAGTAGAGCATTCCCCTTGAGATAAATTGATAGATAATATCGACGATACATAGATAATGCAACATTATCAATTGCGACAATAGCGGCGAAATTCGATTGTTTAAAAAATTTGATGAAGATTGCACGATTTCACCAATTTCACTAAATACTAATGCAGCCAGTATTTCTAACATACGGTTTTTTTCAGAAACTTGGCAACAAGCTAAAATGATCATATTTTCGAGACGCAACTTGAATGGAGGAATCAGGAAAGCAACCTGGAATGGAATATTTATCTTCAAATCTCAAAATTCAAACGTCAAACTCGAGCTCCAAGATTCATGTTTAGAGAATTCAAGTTAAAGATTCAAGCGTAGTAAAAATGTGATGAAGGGTTTCTTACAACTTAGCAAACAGCTTGATGTTCAAGTTTGGAGCTTTAAGCATAAAACTTAAGTTAAATCTCGAGCTTGATGGTCTAAAGTTTATCAAGTATTTTTCTTGAATTTTTGAATTCAAAAGGTAAGTTCACGGGAATCCAGTGAGATCAGGAATTTTTCAGAGGCGCAAGAAAACTGCAAAAGAATTTAAATGTGAATTCAACGAAATTTAAGTGGCGTTCAAAAAGTGGTCAAACAAATGAAATTGAATAGTGGTAACTACTGCCAAAATCAAAAAGGAATTTGATTGAAATTTAGGTAATTTAACTGGAATTCAAGCTCAAGCTTAGCAAAAAGCTTGAAGTTTTGAAGTTGAACTTCACGCTTAGTAAAGCGTTGGAGCCTTAGTTTTGAAGTTCAAGTTTCAAGTTCCAAAGATTAGCAAAGAGTTCGAAGTTTGAAGCTCCAAACATCACTTAAAAATTATCCTAATGATACTTTAAGAACACCGACGAACACCAACGAATTTTCGTAAATAGTCTGAAGTTCCTAAGGTTTTAAATTCACTCTCAAGTTTTAAACTTTGAGTTTATCAAGAATCTTCGAGCTTCAAACTTCAAGGTTCCATCTTTAGTGCAAAGTTGTTTGAAATTTCTAGCTTCAACTTCCTTTCTGTAAACTTGTAGCCTTGCGTTTGAAGCTTAAAATTGAAGCCGCATGTACCGTGCTCCACGTTTAAAGCTTAGGAATTTAATCCTTAGGGACCCGATTGCTTACGAGCTTTAAGGTTAGAATTTAACGTCATGCAGTTTTGGGATTTCTAGTCTCAAACCTCAAACTTCAAATTTCTAGCTTAGGAAGGAGCTCACACCTAAGTTTCGAAGTCCTGGTTCAAAGTTTTACATTTTGAGTCTCAAATTTCAAGCTTCAAACTGCAAGTCCCAAGCTTTAATCGTTCAAAATTCTATCTTAGCGGCGATTTTGAAACAAAAACCATTTCGACCCTGAGGGAGAACCGTGTAAGCGCCGCCATCTTGGATGAAAGATAAAGAAAATCCGTTTTGCCACAATACAATAAAGCCCGTCTAATTTCGATGCTGACAAGAAAATGGATAATCCGGCTCAAGGCTGCTGTTATTATTGAACAGGTGGAAGAAGATGCTGAAGTGCTGATTATCAGGATAGCGATTTACGCACAACATTTGATGCAGTTGGCGAAAATGTTGATCTGCTTGATTTGCTGTCAGCACTACCACCATCTCAACTGTTACCTTCGCAAACCCGGAAGAGGCAGAAGCGATTTTTAGTTAGTCCCGGGACTTATTGAACGATGTGTCACATAATGTTTTGTTGATCTATTGTCGATATTGACTGGCCCATATACCCTTTCTGATTTTTTAAAATGTTTTCTAACCTAACACTCTTGAAATTGCAGTAAACCCTTAAAGAGCGTTTAAAAAAGTGGCAGTGACCCCAAGGAGTCATTGGATTTGATCCATTTTCAATTGGCTTATTACATGTGGCATATAGGTCAACTGTGCAAAGTTTGAACCAAATCGGTCCAAGCGTTTGACGGTTATCATGTTCACGGACAGACGGACACCATCGACTCCCCTATAAAGCTTGCATCGCTTTGCTCTGCCGCTTGATAAAAGCTACTAACTGCACCAAATGGACCACTCCCGAGGTTTAGAAACAGTCTAGTTTTGGCAAAAAATTATAGGAAAACCTTCACAAAGGTCTTCTAAAGTATCTTAAATGTCTTTCAAGAAAACTAATTCTATATAAGAAACCCCCAGGAGTATTTCTTAGAAAGCTATAAAACGATTTCTAAGTGTTCAACGCTCAAAAGCGGGTTCTAATAAAAAGATTTATAGGAAGATCTTTAGTAGGATTGTGAGAACTTTAACAGTTCTAAGTAAATGTTAAAGAAGCGTTATGTTTCCAAGAAATTTTCTTCGATTTCTCAAATATTCAGAAAATTTGCTAGGAATACTTACAAAAATTCTATCTCAAAATTTCTACTAAAATTACAAAAAGCCATTCCAGTTTCTTAGAAAATGTTTCGAAAGGTTTGTCATTCCGAAAATATCTTTATAGGATCTTTAAGGGTTTCAAAAATGATTCCTAAACAATTCCTGTAATTGTTCTTAAAATATATCAACGAGATAAGGTATTTCAGACCCTAATCAGTATTCTAAGATTTTCTTGAAATTAGCGAGGTTTTAAATAAAAAGGTTTTTGTTTGCGTTATGAGAAATTTCGTTCAGATTTCGATTCAGTGCCCAAAGGATCATACAGCATGAAAGTGCTAGATTACATGGAGAACTAAGACAAGCTGGTTAGAACTAAAATTGCACTTGAATTAAAAAATGAAACAAATTTGTATTTAGGTAAGGGCACAGGTAATTAGAGCATTATTCGTCTAGGCCACCATCCACTTGTAATCAAATTGGCAGACTTCGATACTTATCTTATCTGGGACCTCATTCGTTTTGCAAGGTGTCGTTGTTCTAACCCGCTTGAAATCACGTCGCATATCTACAAAGATAAGAAAAAAAAATGACTTGTTACTGCGAGGAAACCTACGTCTTATCAAGGGCAAAGTTCTGTCGATTGAAGAAGGCTTTAATCGAAAGTGACTAATAGCCCCCAAAACGGTACCTTCCACCCACAGCATTAAGAAATAGGAAAAAGTCAACCGATTAACATATCCCAGAAAGGCAATTTACCTAAAACTTGAAATCGTTCGATTAATTAAGTTGGAGGACGATTACGTCTAGTGACAGATGTGCGTCCCAAATTCCTAACGAGGGATGAGTCACGAAGTATACCCCCTAAGATGTCTTTGTTATAATTTTCTTAAGCCAACGGCGATGAGTCATGCACGAACGAAAGATTTATTTCGTAAAATCAGGTAAATTCGTCAAAAACAACCCTAAAATGTATCACCCTTTGCACAATCGAATCCCTTTCCTTTTTCAGGTATTTAAATTGAAACGAGAGGTAACTGACCATAGCCAACCTGTTTGTGTAGAACCGGAGACCGACTTACCGTAAAAGTATTACACAAGCGGAATATTAAAACGGGTTTCTTTTTACACAATGCGAGGGTTTTACATTTCCAATACTTGTGTATCAAATAAGTTTGGGATCTACAAGGAAGATATATGAAAAGGGTCAAGATGACGACAATAGTGAATCGCGGGTGTATTAAAGAAATTGAAAGGTGGTGAACAAATCTTTATGAAAACACCCCTACGCTAACCATCTGCTTTTGGATGTGTGGGAACATCGAAGATATCCCGATTCCCACGCCCTACACATACATTTCCCTTCCTTGTTGAAATCATGCACGCCAACATATGACGGTTTCACTTGGATGGACCGGCCGAAATATGCACACCTGCCCCTATGCCGAGCGCTCATAGGTTCGGGGAAATTGTTGTCAGTTCCCCTACTTCACCCTTAGGGCTAAGTGACGTCACACCCTCTATATAACCATCTGCACTTGTTCGAAATTTTATTATTCGCCTACGTGCTTCAAAGTTAGTTTTCTCGTGCTCAACAATATGTCAACCTACAACGATTTTTTGGTTTCGTCGAACAACTCGATCAACGATAACAAGATCAACGCGAAGAAGGCGCGCTCGACGACGCATCAGATCAAGCAGCTCCTGAGGCCACTGCTAGATCTTCTCAAAACCCACAAGCGCAACACATACAAGAAGACAGTGCAACCGGAGGAGTGCGACTGCGAAATGGACCAGAACGCCGCGAACGAGCTTCTGGAATCGAGAATCTTTGAGGAGGTCGACTCGTGCGACGATCTCGCCGCCGTTCCCGTTTACAGCGAAGGCCGCATGGACCTGCTGCAAGTCTTTCGAGGTCAGCGTTACATCCCCGTGCACTTCGCAAGGACGGAGGCGGGCACGTTCTTCTGGACGTCGATCGTCGGCGCCGACGGCGACATTTGCGACAAAAACTCGATCACCACGCATCAAACACCCGAAATGCAAGTCGCGTGCGACCGATGGGCACAGGCGTAAGTCCCTCGACATTTGCGCAATTACTCTTGTAAAACTGATACCTTGTGATAGTAGTACGTAAGCTAATTTGTAAGACTTTCACTAATTTGATGTGTGATACATGCTTTAATTTTGATGTTTATGTCTTCCATTTTCGTAGATTATAAGAATAAATTTTTTTACTTTACGATTTCTTTTTATTCTTCGACAAAAACTGGTAGTGGAATGCGTCAGCCTTTTAAAAGGCCAGGTAAGAGAAGAATTTCTTTGGGTCACCGAGGCATGTTTCTACCTGCGGAAGATCGAAATTACTTTACCTTTTAGTCGAATTCGGGCTACCCCGACTATAATAAAACGGGTCGAAAAAGATCGTAATAAATACGTACATGGTAGGTGCCGTCAAGTTGTTAATCAAACATGGACTGGTCGATCCAGTTTACTTGGCGTTTTTGTTTCTCCTACGCGTCTAATTAAGAAGTGTGATGCATATTATTTACTGCTGTATTCCAAATGGAGGCGTGCCGGTTGCCTTTTATTTACAGAGTATAATTAACTATAAGCACGTGCCATGTCTTATTGTACACTTGCAAGATTTCGGCTCGCTGGACCTAGTCGATGCGCGTCCAATCGTCAAGGGGTCGAAAAAGAAAACAGTTTTATAAAAGCACCCCTAATCGTCAACTAAAGAATCATACCCATACCACTGAATAAGTTCGTTGGGTATCAAATGGGTAGAGAGCAACAACGCGAAGGGAACAGCAACACTAAATTGGGGTAAAGTTAGACCATCAACGTAGATGGCTACACATTCCCCAAAGGTTCCCTCTTTATGCAAGGTTCGTTCAATTTTTCCACTATCCACCCTTATAAAAACGTAATGTTGAACACTTGGATGGTGAAGTCATGTTGTCGCTATTAAAACAGGTAGTTGTTTTCGTTACTGTTGAAATGAAAACTAAAAGTTTGCTTGCAGTTTTTCGACAACTTGCAGTGGGGTAAAATAGGGCGAGTTTTTTTTACCCTTAGTAGATGTGGCGAATTAGTAATTTGAGTTCATTGAATTTTCGCAGTTCTTCGAAGATTGGATAAGTATTTGCAAAAGGGGAATAAATTATCTCCCGACGTTGTGGGACAGCTTATTAAATCTTTCAATTCTGCTGCGTGGGACAGCCCTCCGAATGCACTGGTGTGTAAGGGTTTTTCAATCCAGAAGAGAAGATCAGTGGTTCGATCACATTAGATCTTTTGTATTTGATTTGTGAGTTCATTGATGTAGTAATAAAAGCTCCATTTTTGTTTGCAGCTCTTCGAAAATCCAAATTGGCACTTGATAGAGTGAGTTTTTGACCCCTTTTTAGACGTGATGGGTCAGTGGTCCCAGCTTATTAAAAATTTTAATTCTTTTGCGTGAAGTAGTATGTCGTATTGCTATAGAGAGATAAAGATTTGAGTGCCACAGAACTAGTAACAATTATTTTCACGGTCAAAGATGGGGGGTACCAAATTTTGTTGTGATTCAAATTTCGAAAATCGCAGATCAATTTTTAAGGGTTGAACTATCTAACAACTCAACTCATCTGAACCAAAGCTTTAATAATATATAGTTTTATAGGTTTGGCAAAAAGGGGTAATTTGGCTGCGCGAAGCACCTCTTTCTTCTTTCTTCTTTGAGGTAGTGGTCCGTTGTTCGAATTAATTAATGTTTGAATTTGAAACAGCCCCCTAAATTCATTAATGTTGCAGTAAAAGCTCCAATTTAGCTCGATAATTCACGATGGTATGTGTAAACTGCTAAAAATGGGTGCGATTTAGTAGTGGTGGGTCAGTAGATAAAATTTTTACCACCCGCACGGTAGTAAGATTGGGGATAAAAAATGAACCCCATTTTTTTGATGAAAATACACGTTTTGAAGCACCAGGAATTCGAATCAAACAAAAGCTGGATGATGTCGACCGATCTGTCGATCCGTCTGTCTGTTTGTACTCTCATTTCCGGCTAAACGGCTGAACCTATTGCAACCAAATTTGATACACATGTTCTTAGACATAAAAGAAAGAGATGAAAAGCGTTTAGGCAGAATCGCACAGTATATCAAACATATTTTTAGACATAAAAGGGCAGGATCGCTCATGCGCAGGTGTGCGAGTGGCATCTGTGCTATCCACAGCATATTTTCTAATGTTGCGAAGATGCCCTTTTAAAGTGGATTTATAAATTCCAGTTATAGCACAAGAGGTATAAATGTGATCTTTCCATTGTTTTTCATCAACATTTCTTAAGGAACGAATTAAGTTAAAAGACTTCAAACTGAACTTTGTTTTAGTAAAAATAAAGAATTTTCAGAAATAAAGTTCATGATTTCAAAACGAAATCAAAAAATTGATGTTAAAGAAAGACTTATTCAATTCAGCAACAAAGTTCACTGGAAAGAAGATATTCGTAAATCAAAAAATTAAAGGACGATTTAAGCTCTCAAACAATATAGAACAGTGGTTCCCAAACTTATTTCCATGACACCTCCTTTCATAAAAAATGTCATTTTCGAGTATACGTTGCCGTCCATTTATATATCAAATCAAATCAAGATATCAAATAATAATTTTAACAAAACCTTGATGAATTTTTCTTTGTGACGGTGCTAAAAAAGTTGTTATGACCCATAAAATATTATGTTTTTCAATCAAGTCGGATATTGACTATTGAGTTCATAACAACAACGGCTTTTGATGTCGTTTTTAGTTTATTCTAGATCTCTTCTTTTATAGCACCATTATATATCACACATATATAGGGCCCAAAACAAGAGAGGGATAATAATAAATAAATAAAATCTCATCTGACAACATCGGTGTTTTCATCAGCATAAAAAGGCGAATTTACCGAATTGTAGATACCTTCTCAGTCTCACGCCCCCTTTAACAACGCCAACAACATTCTAAAATGTTACTACTTTCTGCAAGAATCCCGTATTTTTAGTACTTCTGGTTGTCGCGCATGGATTCATTGGAAAGATAATTTTATGTTCATAAACACTGATAGGAAAAAGTACGATATCTTCCACACATGAGGATATATATTCATACTTATTATTCGCCAGCTGCCACGTTGAATTCTAATTTTGACCCCCTAAACTGTCGAAATTCGCGGTGATAACATGGTTTTTTGGAATCAGCATACCCCAGTGAAATGGTACCAATCTAGAGGTCAAGCCAAGAAGAAACGGAAGGTTGAAACTTGAGGGGTAGCACTTACAAATTTAACAAAAGGTAAACAAGTTCTAAATCAGCATATGCATGATTAAAGCGCATTTTTGGTAATACAAATCAGTGATTTATTAGCGAAGTCTAAAAGTCACGAGTAATTTTGGCTGCGTTATTCGAAAGAAAATTCAAAGGGCTGTAACTTTTGAACTAGTGGCCCAATCTTCGAACTGTTTGAAATTATGGATTGTACAGGGCACATTCTATAAGAAAATTTTTTTTCCCGGTCGATCTGAGACCATTTTTTTTTCGGGGCTCAAAAAAAGGCAGTGTATAACCTTCATTTTTTTACCAAAAATCGACTACACCAAAATTTCTCGGGAAAACACTTTTTCTTATTAATTTTGGGGCTTAGAATCCAAAACAACTCGTACTTTTTCGATTAGAGAAAACAAATCACAAAGTAAATAATTAATTTGTTCTATGAATTTGTTATACTGGTAGCGCTATCTAACGGTAAAATTATAGCACCTCCGAAAACCATATCGAAATTATTTTCTTTTCTTTTCGATCTCACAAGTAATCTAACTCAAAATAGACTAGAGCCTCCACATCTACACTATAGCAGAAAGCTTTTAGTGAAAATTTGAAGTCTCTAGCTATTGTAGTTGCTGAGATCTCACCCGGGCAGCCGGCCAGCCAGCCATAACGAATATAATAGCGTTAGCGTATTTTTTTCAAAAATGCGCTAAAAAATATACAGCGAGTTTTGTGAGAAAGATTTCTGCATTTTAAGACCGTAAAAGCGGAGTGGAGGACGAAACTAGAAATAATTAAATTATTTAAGGAAAAAGCATTCAAACCCACTTATAAAGTAAGATTTACAACCAAAAAAGGTTCTCACTGGTGGTACACGCCAAGAAAAACTCCTTTTGAAGAAACCATTATATTTATAAGAAATATTGAACCAAACCCAACATAAATCAGATAACCGAAAATCCTAAAAGATTCTGGAAGGTTAAAAGTAATCCTTAGATTCAACTTCGATATTTAAATTAACCCAACATATTTCTTTAATTTTTGAAGTTTATAAAAAATTTAAGTGCCCGTGGCCGTGTGCTCTTAGTTTAGAGCTCAGAAAGCAACTCGTAAACTAAAAGCTTAGAATACATTAAAAGCATTGGATTTCAGCTTGAAACCGCAAAATTCGTAAAATGTGGCATCAAGCTTAAAGTATGCCACATAAAATTCCAACTAAAATTTGAGAATGCATTCAGAGCTTTTGCATTCCGTCTTATAACTTCAAAATTACAAATTTAAAGCTTGATATTTTTAAGTAAAGTTTGGCACATAAAATTCCACACTAAAAGCTCAAGGAACATTCGTATAGAAATTTATTTTTGCAAGCCTGAAGTTGGAGACGTAACATTTTAAATGGCAAGGTGCCATTTCGGCTTAAATCCGATAAATTTGAAATGTAGAGCTTCAAACTTGTAGAATATAGTTTCAATCTGAAAGGTTTGACTACAAGCTTAAAAGACATTCTTAACTTTGCATTTCAGCTTAAAGCGTTAATTCGCCTTAGACCGCATCAAAGTTTGTTAATTGCACCAATACCAAATGTCGAAAAATTATTGTTTAAGATATGGACAAACGGCATTTTTCAAAAAGATTGAAATATGAAAGCTAAACGAAAATCGCTAGGTACTCTGAAAGGGTTCATTCGAAAACATTGAAAGCTCTTCTATACTGAAGAGCACGATGAACAATTTCTTTTCAAGAAAATTGATAGATTTGGCTTAATTGAGCAATTTTAAATCAACGTATGCCACTGTGTACAAACCATGTCAAGAAAATCAATAAAACTTTACAATGTTTATAAACCATGGTTACATATTATGCACACATCATTAAACAATTACGCTAAATGACAGCCGTAGTATGCAATTAATGTTACCTCTCTTATGTAAGTGTAATTATGTACAGAACATCAATTACACTTATTGTTCGCATTGCATGTAACGTAACGTAATTGTATACACGGAAAAACGACAGGCCCCGAAATTTATCCACGCGACGCATCATAAAGTGCATCGGTGCCGTTACATTTCAGGCGTACCCTCCACTGCGCAAAAAAGCCTAATACAAATCACACACAATTTAAGTACGGGTACCCTCGGCCAAAAATAAAAGGTAAGGTACCTGCCGCGGGATGAATCCCCAATATAACTTTATATAATGGCACCTGTCTGTAAATTCGACACGGTGAATAAAAAATTAAAGGAATGCAAATAAAGCGAGGTACACGCCAGGTACCAATATTTTCGAAGTTAATTAAAAATTTTATAGTAGGGTTGAATGATGAGTGACGAATACCGAAGCTTTAAAAGAGCCTCATCAGCATCGAATTATTTCTTTATGAAGCCCTCAATTTATCATTTTCCGTTACAAAACGAGCCCTTACGCTCACTTTAAAGTTGGGTCCAGGTCGTTCCGAACTATTTTTCGATAGCCGGAGGCGATTCACGTGCAGGTCTATTAAGTACCGGTATTCAGGGTGTAAAAAAGGTATAACTAAGGTGGGCGGTCACAGGGTGACTGCAGGATGTAAATGATTAGCTACGGTTGTGGCCAGACCGATCGTGCTTCGATAGCTCTTACCTTTTTTGGGCAAACGCTTGATGAGATCCTGGCGGGAAAAATAAGCGAGATGGTATGCGGAGTTTTTTTTAGTATAATTGGTCCGAAGATTATCCCGCCGCTTTTACGGGATTTCACTTGGACTTTTAGGTGCAATTCTCCATATGCACCTACTTCCGTTAAATTCCGACAAAAGTACACTATCCCACGCTCTTTACTCGAGTGCGTAATTTTTCGAACACGTGGCTAACGTAGCATGACAAAAACGAAATTGTTTTGTCATTCAGAAGAGAGAAATGAGAATGCCGTCCGTCAGATGAGTAACTAATAAATAAATAGAACATAAAAGGACAATAAATAACTTGTTTTAGGTTCATAAAATAAACCACCGAATGGGTTAACAGTAAAACCGCAATGGAAATAAATTGTTATAATCGTCACTAACAAAAGTGACATTTTTGGCATTCGGAATTTTTCCTTTGTACACCAAAAGATTAATTCAATTACTCGTTCGTCCATCAGTGATTTCTCTAAGGGATGTCTTTTGTGCATATCCCACGTTTGAGGCATTGTAATGTAATTACTCACAATAGCTGATACTATTGTAACGATTCCCCCATGCTTTCAATATTAATATTGGCTTCATAATCATGATCGATATTTCGAAGGGTCGACTATTTACATTACTATACAGTGCAAACATAAAATTAAAAGTAATTCGCCTATACTGTCAAACAAAAACCAGGTATCAAATTATTCATTTAACCTAGGAGTTAAGCTCCAATTTTTCATGAAAAATTTAACAATTACAATAGGGGAACCTAACATTAGAAAGAACTGGAGATTTTTTGGAATTGCTTTCTGGATAAGCGGTCCACTGTTATCTTTGACAAATTTGGTTTAAAATCGAGTGTTACTGTATTTATGCTTTACCATATCTCTGAATTATGCATTTACTGAATTCGTCCCAAATTTCTACCCTTATGATGCTCTTCATAGTTAACTTCAAATCGAATTGGAGTTAATGTTGAGTTTCGCCCCACTTAAATTATAAATTAAATCAACAAGCGATCCCGTTGAATATGAAACCAATTCTCTATTCCGCCAATGTTATTAAGACGGGTTGTTGAACATATCAAAATTTCTCATGGTTTTTCTAAACTCAAGGTTCTTAACATTTTTGAACCTTTACAAGTTTTCAATATGTCTATAACATAGAAAAAGGATGTTTACTAAAAATCAGCTAATTTTTGATTAAATCAACAAACCTTGATTCTTCGTTTGAGAGTTTAACTCCCACGTTTTGAAGACACTATCAAATCTTAATAGTTTTTTGTAAAGTTTTAAATATACAACTTTTTACAGATGTTAGACAGCGGTATCATGCTGGAAATGCAAAGTGCCGATTGTCTACTGAATTTTACGTGCCACGCTGTAAGGTGGAAAGTACATGTTATGGAACGCTGAATATATCGTCAAAATACAATTTTTGCAAAGCAAATTTTTATGGTATCCACAATTATAAAAAGCTTTAGCGTCAGCGTCAATGACGTACTTCTGCATGGTTAAAGGGGGCATTTTTTAGAAGTACATATTCATTTGATATTATTAAAGGGTCCACTTTTTTTGATATAGTAACATCAAAAAACCTAAATTTAATTTCATAATTAAATTTAAGAGAAAAACTCAAATTAAGGAAAATACTTGTGTTAATTAATTTTACTAATTTGCGTTGAAAAAAAGTTTAATCTTTTGTTAATTTTGTGGAATCAATTTATGGTATAAAAATAGTATATTAAGATACAAGTGTATAATCAAGTCTTTAAAGCACGCGCAACGAGTTTAAGGGCACGACGCAAAGCGGAGTGCCTTTAACGTTGCAAGTGCTTTAAAGACCAATTATACACGTGTATCTTATAGTATTTTTTATTATACCTGCAGTATAATTTAAAAATAGGAAATTCAATGAAATCATATTGACGTTATACTCGAATACATGTCTAATTAAGTGGGCTGGGTGTTCGTAATTTCACGATTGCCATGGAAATGTCACTTGACGTTTGCTTATAAAAATCCGTCTTTGTGAATTAAACGATTTCCGTTGAAAAAGATAATACACCGTCCATTAAATCGATTGTTGTAAAATCTAAACAAACGTTGATAGGTGTAAAATCCAACTCCAGTAAAGCCTATTATAAAGAATATGAAAAATTGTCTCCATGGATGAATAGGAAGTTACGAATACAGTCTTAAATGCATCCATAATGCTGGCATATATGAAGGAAATGTCAAAGGTATTTAAATCTTCTATATTTTGGTGCATTCATTCAAAACTTTAAAGCAATGCTGCGATTAAAAAGTGGAACAGATTTGGAAGCATACCCTAAATTACGCGCGTTTGTGAAAGCTTCAACCAAAGGATAGGTACAAAAGCCAAAGAAATGTTCTGCATTTACAGAAAGCGACCTAAGAGGATTTTTTTATTTCATCCAGATGACAGTTTCAAAAGTCATACTTGAAGTATCGTTACTTAGCAACTTTAAAGCACGTGTGTTTTAAAGGCCCTTTTTCGCACGCATTTGAGTGTTTAAAACGGAGATTGTGATTCAGGTATAATAAAAAATTATTAAAAGCTTGCAACAAATCTGAAGTGGCATTTTCTAGGGCATTTTAATATTAATATTACCATGTTAAACAAAGTCCATTCTTTACTAATAGGTACCTCAGGAAAATAGTGCTTTACTTAAATTTCTTTAGTAATTTTTGATACAATAAATTGTTTTGAGAAACTAAAAAAGATACTTTTTTAACTCGAACTAGTAACATTATAAAAATGCTAATTATAACACATCTTCCTGATTCTCTAAAGTGGGTGAAAAAGGGATAGTTTCCCTTAAAAACTGAGTAAAGAGAGGGGTGACGGCAAAGTCAGCCACAAGCCAATGTGACTTCGTTTCTCGTCCATACGTTGTGTAGAAAAAATTACACGAGGAGCTAGTGACTTAGTCGATCGCGGCTTTTAAGAAAGAAGAGACATGAACATCTGCTCATCCTAAATCCTTAAACATTGTTTCATTTGTGGAGAGTGCATTCAACATGAAACTATAAGAAGAGGCAAGACAAAAAAGGAGGGTACTATAGATCCAGTACGCACTCTTGACTTCCATAAAGTATGTATGTCTGCAGCCACCGTGAGGAATGATATTTGGGGTAAAGAAGTGATTTTTCGCCTTGCCGGTGTTAATTACTTCGTTACAGAAGGAGAGTGCATGACTGTCGTGGCAAATTCACCAATCCCTTGAAAAATCAGGAAATTCCTAATCCGAGTACGTAGCAAAAGCTATGGATGATATTTATACCTTCATGGCTTCATTGATAACAGTACAGACTGCCAGTTCTCACAAACTGAAATTCTACATGTAATTATTGGGGAGAAACCACCTCTTCTGCAACGAGGTAATTAATACCGGTAGGGCGAAGGATCACTTCTTCATCTCAAATATCATTCCAGATACGCATACTTCATGGAAATTAAGAATGCGGACTGGGTGTACCTTCTATCTTTTGCCTTGACACTTCTCCACAAATGAAATAATTACCCCTCTCTTTACTGGCTTTTTTAAGGGAATCCCTTTTTCGCCCACTTTAGAGACATCATGAGTCATTCAGGACTCGATATCTATTTTTTTGGTGCATCGTTGGAGAGTTATCCGGTCAAAAAGAGCAAACAATTTGAGACAAAAGTGTTGTTTTCCAAAATTACAGACTTTCAAGAGCAGATATCTCGAAAGCTATACCAGATATCGAAAATTTGAGTAAAACTTGTTGCAAATTTCATTTTAAATAGAGTGGTAACGTCGCTAGGACGTATAGTTTGCGAGATATAAGCGAAAAACCGAAAATTGGGTCTTTTACTTACTTGTCTTTAAACTTCAAAGTACATTATACTAATTTCATGCCCCAAATTCGAAATTTAGCGGATTTAAGCTGAAACCGAAAGCTCCAAATGTCTTCTAAGTTCTAAACCAGTAATTTGGGGTTCTCAAGCCCAAATGTAAGGTTCCAAAGGCTCTCTAAACTTTTGGTGCAGAATTTTTACGTATGAATCCATGTGGAAATTATATTTTGCAAATTTTAAGCTTGAAATTTTGATTTTTGTGGTTTCACGCAAAAGTATTTGAAAGCTCTGAACGTCTCCTAAACTTTTACTTTGGAATTTTATGTGACAAGCACGTTTCATAAACTTTTAAGCTCTAAATTTCAAATCTAGCAGCTTTAAGGCGAAATACAGAGCTCCGAATCCCTCCTAAACTTTTGGGTTGAACTTTACATGCAAAGTTCTAAGCCTGAAGCTGCAAGATCTATTTTTTATAGTTTGAAAATTTGTTCCCGATGGCACTTCTTCATGAAAATTGTATATTACAGAAGTTGCGGCGTGATTTTCATTAATTTTGTAAGTGTGAATCAGTTTTTAATTGAAATTTTTTAGCCTGCTTTCGCTTAAAAATGACTTACAAGAGAATTTTTACCCTAGTCTAATTGCCTCACTGATTTAACATCGAAGACGATAGTGTTTCGGAAATAACCCAAGAAAACGATCACCATTTTGACTGGTGATTAGTACTTGGTACTCATTTATATTTTTTAAAATGTTGCTACACTTAAATAACGTAGAATGAAACGGGCTGTCATTCGATACCAATCCGATTCAAATCCGTCAAACCGTTATTTTTTAATTAGCCTTCAAACTCTAGTCCGCATGACTAGTAGGTGCTTTTACTTTAGAAGACCATAACGTCAATTTTGTGTTGAAAATTCTGAACATAATTTCTTAAACGTCACAGCGCTTGTTAAAATACAGAAATTTCAGTTCGAAATCAATCGATTTTCTTTTTTAGGTTTCTTTGTCAGTGTTGTATCCGATTTTCTTTAAAAATTCTTGTTGAAAAGCAGACAATTTTTACTACTTCACTTCTAGATTTTTAACTTTTTAAATTCTAAGCTTTGACGGTAAAATATCGAGTCCAGGACTTGGTAAAATTCAATGTCTTTTCGAAATTCCCAAATGATTTCAATTTAAATTCGCGATGCAACGTCAGTTTCCAGTTGCGAATCGAAGCTGCGGTTGAAATTTCCGACACAAGGCTTAGTAAAATTTAGACTCTTTTCAAACCCTTAAAACATAATAATAAAATTAATTTCAATTTAAATTCCTCTGTGTCATAAGCGACGCGGAGCTTTGGAGTAAAGTTTCTTTCCGAAATCCTAAATAGAAAAATCACTACCTATCCAATTGAATTAGCGATCGTCGTTTAGGAAAGCCTTAATATGCGTCACAGCATCCAAGTACCTAATCTGTTTGACGATCATAAAAAATGAGAACAAACTGTTTATAGATATCTAACAATTATATCTTGTAAAAACATCCTGGCATGCTTTATATGTAAAAAAAAACTGTTAGAAACTCGTTAGTAGGCGTCTAAATGGAATGATAATTAAAATTTGAGGTACTTTAATTTAAAGAAAACTGTCAGCGCGTGGGTAACACGTAGGTTTTAATAGGTTCAGGCCTAATATATCTGGGCGTAATCAAAAAGGCATGTGCGGTTTTCTAGTCCATTCAGTATGCGCGATCAATTTCTGATTGAGCGAGGAGAAACTATTGGAAACCGTTAAAGGAAATTCCTCGCGGCGCTCTCTTAGTTAAATTTCCGGAACGTATCCACCTGCACAACTAAGCGATGGCGATCACCCCCAACGAAAATTAGGTAAATCCGGTCGCCGGTGACACGACCCAATTCGGCAAGGATAGGGCAAGATGAGGTCAGGGGAAAATCCTAGATTCGATATACGCTCACGGTCGGGAACTTGAAGGGTGACGTACCCTTCGCGCGCGCCGAAGCCGAGGACGATCACGGGGTGAAAGTGGATCGCGTCCCCGTCCCCCAATTTTCCGGAGCGTTACCTACTCGTTGAAGGTAAAGTGAAATGTCAATACTGAGTGCGTGCGTGTCGCAAATTTTAACAAGGGGACGACACAATCATCTCGTTTAATTCCAAACATCCTGTTTTAAAGGGATTAAAAACAAAGTGCAACATTTTAACATAAAGAGCCGAGATGCATTAAACATTATATGATTCTCTCGAGGTGCAGGTCAAAAGAAGCTTTTCAAAAAGGAACGGAACGCACATCTGCCTTTATTCCCACGATTTGAGAACACGTGTAAACTGCATTTATTGAAGCGAGCGACTCTCGTGACCAACAGACTTCCAAATTGTCCCTCATACATATTTAACCTCTTTATAAATACATTGTTTATTTTAATTATAACAACAGCTAGATCTAGAGGGATAATTTGCGTCTGCACATGCGAATCACGCGACACTGAATCATTGACGACGTAACAGGTGGGGCATCACATTTTATATACAAATAGCTCTTAATAGAGATTCATTGGATTGCATTGTGTATTTCCTCATACATTATTTAAAAGGGTTGACCTCGTAACACCAATTAACGAGCAATTTAATTGTTTAATTTAGATTCTTGACATCTACAAGTATATTTTCTCTCGTCGGATAAAACACTTGATCTCTAAATTTAGACTTGATCAAAGAAACTTAATTGCTTAAGGCCATCTTTGACAGCTCTCGTTTCGCTTGTACAAAATTTAGCATTGATTTTCTCAAGCTCTAATTCGAATTGAAGGTGATTTTTGTAAACAAACGTTTTTACTAACTACGGTAATAGTGGGAACGTCTACCTATTTCTAGTTTTTCTGTGGTATCAGGTTCTTTCAGATTGATTCGATAAAATTTCATCAATTTGATCGGTTACTCCAGCTGGACATCTGTCACTTTTTTAATTTTTATTAATTTGTTTCTTCCGATTCTTCTCACCTCACATTTTTCTAATTCATAAGATTTTCGAATTTTTCACATTTAGCATTATTTGATTGCATCTATAAATCTACATGAGCATTTACCCCTTTACCGCTTTTAACTTTCTAAGAAAATTGCCTCAATTTAGTATACTCATGTCCTTTGAAGGGGGATGTAGATAGGAAGAAAAGCTGAAATTAGCTCGTGCGTAAAATTCCAAGATCCAAGAAAAGAAGAAAAGCACAGTGTAGCCACATCTTTGATGCTAAGGCCTCCATATAACTGGGAGAGTTGCTTGTAACATGGATTTTTCGTTGAATAGTAAACTACAAAGCCTTGAACGGTGGAATCATAAAGCTGCAGGTCGGATTTCGAACGCCAACAAGGTGTACATCTTAAAAGATGAATCATTTTTGGGATTGAAAAAGATAGTCCAGTTAAATAAAAGGCAGATTGGGATGGAAAATGAACCACTCGTGAAATATCTCTTTGCAGTTTGAAACTATACGTTTTCTAATAGCTGCAGAAGCCGCAACTAATTAAAATTGCCATCACTTGTGAGATGGAGATACAATCATCATCAGGACAAAGGCAAGACACATTTGCTAAGATTTAGTCCCAATCCAAGTTTTGTAGATTTTGGAATAATGGATGTGAGATCCTCTATGACGACTTGTAAAATCAAAATGTTTTACGTTTATGACAGCCTTGGTTTAAAACAAGCGATTGTTACCGAAATATTGATCGCACCCCAACACGAGTATGCAAAAAATCTAAATGAAGTGAGAGGAATCCCACGAATTCAATTATATGGTTGCACGTTAAGGAACCATTAGAAAATATGTCTCGGTTTCAGAGCTGGGCAGTATTCGATTTTGTAAATACTTTTTAGTATTCAAATACTTTCAAATATTCAAATACTTCGTTCCCTTAAACTCGTTGCGCGTGCTTTAAAAGACTTGATTATACACTTGTATCTTAATATACTATTATGGAAGCAGTATTTGTATTTGTAACTCAAATACTTCCGCAAATATTTAGTATTCGAATACTTCGAGAAGTATTTGAATACTTCATAAAGTATTCGAATACTTCGCATAGTATTGGAATACTTTTAAGTTATTCAAATATTTGAGAACTATTTAGAAATGTTTAGAGTAAGTTTCCATGATCACAAAATCAAATATAAAAATCCGATACAAGTGAATACCGAACGATCCTGGAGTGAAACTTTTTGATAGTCTACGTAACTTGAAAACAATAGGGACCTTTCTTATGCCCTTAAGACCATGTGTAGCAATTTTCAAAGCCATCGCACGTTTCTAAACAAATTATCAGGCACACGGACAGACGGACGGACAAAAAGGAGCTGTTTCAAAATCGCTAGGATTAATTTCAGAAAGGTGTACGTGTCATGTGCACGACGTACAATCGCTTTGAAAACTGGTACACGCATTCTTAAGGATATAACTGATATAAGAAAGGTCCTTTTACTCCCCTTAAATGTGTATATAACAATAGAAATATAAAAAAAAGCTAACCTCAGGGAAAGGGACTACATTGAGCCCACAAAACGCTGTTCTTCCATGTAGCCCCCATACAAAGTATTACTTGATATTTTTTAAGTATTATTAAGAGTTATCTAGTACTATTTTAAATTTTTAATGTATTTGAGTGACAAGTATTTGAATATTTTTTACTGTATTCGAATACTTTTTATAGCATTCGAATACCTTTGATAGTATTAGAATACTTTTGAAAGTATTCGAATATCTTTGAAAGTATTCGAATACATTCTAAAGTATTTGAATACTTATTTTGAAAAGTATTTGAATACTTTTCAAAGTATCTGTGTTTAGTATTTGCTTGTGCTGGACGTAAAAGTATTTAGTATTCAAATACTTTTGATTTGTCTAAAGTATTTACTATTTAGTATTCAAATACTTTTTGAAAGTATTCTGCCCAGCTCTGCTGGGTTTCCCATTTTTAGGAAAGCTATTTGTGATAAGCAGTCATTTCATACTCAGTGCACAATTATTCTTGGATTTCGAACCAAGGAATAACTTTCGCTCACTCTTCACCCGTAACAATTTGGTGGAATGATATTAGGCAACAAAGAATAGAAGTAAATAAAAAATTAATACATAGCAATAATAATTTAATACAATACCTATTAAACAAGGTAACGATTAAAATTTATATTGTAGATGTAAATTATGTTACAATTACCATATACGGTACGCCAAAGAGAAAATTGTAGGTGTTGAGTGTGAACATGGTTAGATTTTATGACTGTGAAGTTTTACGAGGCGGTTTTTTTAATGCTACATTGCATACGCAATGAGAGTCACATTTCACATACGGGAGAAGTGTGCATTAAATCAATCTATAATTATGTGAGAGCTTTTAAAAGTGCCGCTTGGGTATCTCACGCCTGCCAATTACCAATTCCTTCACTTGCAAACCTTTTCATCTCACATAAAAATTTGAGCCATTTTTGTCAACGCAATAATGACTGATAGAGTACTTTTCGTCAAGATCGATAAGGTATAAACGGCTTACAGGGTCACCACATCACGCCCATAACAGGTGTAAATTTGTTTCGAATCCTAATGTGTGACACTCCATTTTTTTTTGTTTAACTAGCACTTATCCTTCAATTAGTTTTCGTTTATCGGTTCAGTGTTATTTTAAGATCGATATCGCCGAATTCCAATTTGAAGTAACAGAAAAATAAATAATTATACCCGCTTTGGGTATGTGTCCTTATGTCGGGATAATTAAAAAATTATCTGTCAAAGTACCAAAGCGTTTCGGTGATGGGGCGATTATGCTGCGGCTACCAGTAGCACAAATTCTTCTCCTCATCTCTATTACCATAATTTCTTAATAAGATGTTTAGCTCATGCACAAATGGGGCCTCAGGCCAATGGGAGAAGACGTATTTATTTGCAAGACCTTTTCGGGCAGAGAAAATGTGATCACAATGTACCTTGGAGCAAATACGAAAGAAGAAACTTATATTTTAGAATTAGTCGTATCCTGAAGGCCGGGCAGAATTCCAAGGTCCCATGTAATTATACGACAGAAGGAGATCAACCGCATTTGCGTGTTCTAGGGGAGATTTAAGTGCATTTCTTTTACAAAGTTATAAAAATCAATCAAGCAAAAGGTGCACTTTACTTTTAGATAAATGAGGTACGAATGATTTTCACCATCACAGCTAAAAGGTGCTTGATTGTCTAGTTGCCTCAAAGAAATGTCAAGCAAAATGTAGAGACATTTATAAAAATCTTCAACAATTCGATGTGTTCTTCAGAAGTTCCTGTGATTTTAGAGAAAAAAAAATCGAGACCCGAAATATATCCGATCCACATACACATATTCACAAGATAATGACAGTGATGATGAAGAGAATAAAACCGGCACACATACTAACTCTATAGAACTGAAGACCAAAATTGTAAAAAGCAATTCACAAAGATGATCAACAACAAACAAAAACCACCATATCAAAACCCCAGACGAATACCAAAACGAAATTCTCGAGACTTTGAAAAAAGCTAGTCAATAGAACTCCGAAGGTGCCAGAATAGTCGTAGCTGAAAAATTGAGCTCATTAATCTCAAACATTATTAAAAACAAAAGCAAGGAGAAATGGAAAGATCTTCTAATGTGCCCTTCTGCTACCTTAAATCTTCCTCCCAGCCCAGAATAATTTTGATAAAAGTTCAAAAATTCCCGTCGTAGAAAATAATAAAAAAGGAAATAGTTTTGATCTGGTAAAAGTAGTTGAAGGAAAAATCCGAGATGGTGATATTAAGGGATCCTTGCGCCTTCTCACCTCTGAAAGCGCCTCTCTCCACAACAAGCTTCAGAAAGATGAAAACTCGTCATCCTCCACAACATCCCGATAGCAAAACACTACCAAATGATGAAATCTTCCAAAATCCGGCCAAACTAACACCAGAAGAAATTTTCAAAGCTTTATCCTCTTTCCCGAACGAGCCATCTGGTGGAATGGATAGATACCACTGCACCTGAAGGTTCTATGCAAAAAACTGAACGAAGACAATGGGTTTAAACTCAAGGAATCTTTAGTAAAACTGTGAGTGAGATCATCCTTCGAAATTCTCAAAGAAATCGTCCCAATCTTCTTCGAAGCTCGTCTAAACGGTCTTAATAAAAAATACGGAGGAATCAGACCAATTGCCATTGGACTTACCCTTCGAAGACTCACTGCTAAGGTTTGTTATATTCGTGTGAAAGAAGATGGAAATTGGAAAGTGTCTCTCCTCCCTTCAAGTTGGAGTTTCAGGAGGAGTGGGTGCTTGGATTCGTCACGAAATTGTGAGTACTAAGCCCCACCACCACGACAAGGTGCATCCTATGGTGGGGAGTGCTACTCAAGACCATCTTCCTTATGCTTCGGACAATATACCCTGCAATCCGCTGAAGGCGTCCCCAAGGAGACTCTTTGGGTCTTTTATGCTTCGCCGTTACAATCCATGCTCTCTTGGATTGAAACTGAATCTCTAAATTCACAATACACACTCTAGGCAAAATTTCTAAATTAGATTAAAGAAAATTCGATTCCATTTCAGGAGAATTTGGGATTGACGATTGAATTTCATGGTACTGCTATTCTTCCTGAAGGAATCCTAAAAATACTGTTAAATAAGAAAATCAAGTTAAAACTGCTGGGAGAAAATCATTTTTTTCTATTAAAAAACGCTCTTGGAATCCCGAAACGAATGTACACTCTAAGAACTTCTCCATGCTGGCTTCATCCCGAATCCCTCCAGGATATCGATGATATAACGCGTTCATCGCCGGAGGAAATCCTAATGTTAAACTTGAAGAAGATCAGTGGATCCAGGCAAGTCTCCCTGTCACTGTGGGAGGATTAGGAATTAGGACAGCATCACAACTTTCAATACCAGATTATTGCTCATCCTACTTCGCTAACCTAGAATTTAACTCAAGAATATTGCAAAACAAACCATGAAGACAGCTTTAGTCATGATCAAATCTGTTGACAATGAATTTACCATAAAAGTTGAAGATAAAAAAGATCAAAAAGCTTGGGACACTCAACTGGCTCAAAAATCCTTTGATGTGCTGATGAAGAAGAGTTCCTCATCCCTTATTGACTCTTCCCGTCTCATTGGTACTTCATCTAAGGATTCAGGTCAATGGCCCCATGCAATACCATCTTCTTCTCTGGGGAAAAAGTTACAGATTTGTCTCAGGAAAGGAGAAAAATTTATCACCCTCGAATCTATCTGTATATGCGGAAAAGAAATAGATGAACTAGGTCTAAGAAGGTCGTATCCCTCGTCATAGCACACTCAACGATGTAATGAAAAGAGGCTTCATTTCTGCTGGAACCCCTGCGACTCTGGAACCCCACGGCGTCTTTAGAGATGATGGAAAACGACCAGATGGATTGCCAAAGATCCCATGGTCACACGGAAAGCAACTTGTATGGGTTGTTACATGTGTGGGTGGATACCCTATGCCCATCCCATCTCCCACAAACTTCTAAAACTGCCGGAGGAGTTACCAACAAAGCCCAAAAAGCCAAGAAATATTCAAAACTGCCCGATAATTACCAACTGATTCCTTTAGGATAGGAAACAATTGGAGGTTGGGGAAGTCAATGCTACTAGGAAAAAAAATTTAAAAAAACTCTGAAGAACCAAAAATCATGGAAAATCTAAAACAAACTATGAGTATAGCCATCCAGAAAGAAAATGCAAATTCCATCATCCAGATGTTTCCACGATCAAATTCACTTCATTAATACCTTTTTGCAACATTCTGCCAATAAATCATATTTTCTATAAAAATTCTGCAAACATTTTCAGGTAAGTATTCTTTAAGGAATGTTTAAAGAATCTTCAGAGAAGTCCAATAATTGTTTTTGATTAAATATTTATAAGGTACTTTCAAGAGATAACGCTTCTTTCTTCATCATGTCCAAACAAATTTTGCACATTCTTGAAGACTTTTGTAGGCATTAATATATATAATGATATTGAGGCATCTCTCAGTACAGGAGATTTTTCAAATATTCTTTGGAAATTGTTTCAAGCTTTCCCGAGGGTTCTTTAGAGAGTAATTTTTTTATGAGATTCATTACATTCTTTAGAAGTACTCTCGAAATCCTTGGAGGTCCCTAAGAAATTTAAGAGAAGACCGCTTTTTCAGGGCTCATCTTCTTGTAGAATCATCGGAGAATCTCTGATGAATCAAATGTCAAAAGCATTTTGAAGATTCTCTCTAAGATATGGACACCTTTTGGGCGTGCAAAGGATTTTTGAAGAACCTCTGAAAAATACATAATAATCATTGAGTAAGGAATCCTAATGAAGCTTAAAAGGATCTCTGCAGAACCTTCGTTGTTGGTCTCAAAAGAACATGTAAGGATAAAATATCATCTACTAAGAATTTCTGACGAAACTTTGAGCTCTTGAAAAATACGTTTTTGTGCATTGCAACTGGAAGCCTTTTGTTTGTGAACCATTTCAACTTCCAATCGTAAATTTTGGCATCAAGTTAAATTTAAAGCGTCCCTTCCAAATTTTATTTTAAATTAGGGATTAGAAATGTATCGTGTGTGCACTATTCCACCCCCTAGCTTTTTAATTTTGTATCACTAAGTGGAAAATTAAAAAAAAAAAACTCTACGAACTCTTAAATTCTGCCGTTTAAAAGATAAAATTTGAGGATCTGAAATTCTGTTTGAAATTCGCATCAGACTTGCAACTGGAAGCTTTTCCTCCTAAGCTTCGTATTTTTGACTTAAAAATTACGAATGTTCGCTAAGCTTTCTTGTCTTAATCCCAGATGAAAATTATTTCTGTGACGTTTTTTTGAAATCCTTGCCCTTTTATGTTAAAAATTAAAGCGGTGAACGCCTAAAAAATGTCGAATCAGTAGTTTCAATTTGGGATAGTACACTACACACGGGCCTATACTGTCTGCGAGCGCGAGATGAAGTACAAACTTTCGTTTTTACAGCAATTAAGAAGGCATTGACATAATAAGCTTCGAAAAAACTCGTCGATCACTTTAGGCAATTGTGTCTGGCTTATTTATTATCGTGACTGTGCAACAAAACTCGGTTTACCTACGGGGACGCAAAGAAATCTAAACGACTTTTTAAATTTGGTACGTCAATCAATCGTTAACCCCAGAAGGACAACGGCGCAAAGTTTAAACAAAGCGCCTATTTTATTAGCCGTAAGTAGTTTCTAAAGTACGAATCCGCTGGAGATTAATCAAGTGATGTCTTGGATCAGCATCCCCGTGCCCAGCACGCGTGGAACCACTCACCGATTACTACATTCAAGCAGGACGACGGCCGTGCCTGCATACCGATCCTTTGAAGCGTGTCCGTTCGACGTTCTCACGGTCTTGAAGCCGCCACCTCCGCTGTTAATACCTCGCCGATCCCCTCGCGCGCATTCTGCATCACTAATTACAAAATTGGTATTAATTACAAGAAGTAAGGAAGGCTCAGTATCTCAGAATGGGATCCTACACCGCGTGGGAGGAAATGAGGGCAATCATGAATTTTTCACCAAATTCTCCACTTTTTTTTTGGGTAGGAAGTAATTACGATCGTAGGTATAATGCGTTTAAATGCTTAAGTTGTGGGCCGCGTGAGAACGTTGGTATAATGGTAATGGCATTAAAGAATGACTCAGACAAGTCGTTATGGTAAGTTCGGTGGCTGAGCGCGTGACCACCTTCGACCCTCGCACGGGTCACCTCCTGGCCTGGGAATTATTTAACTTTCCATTGAAACATCACCGCCAAGTGTAAAATATGACAAACAACTTTCTGAACGGCATTTCTTCTTTGTTGCCATTGAAAAACCCACGTCGATTATTTGCATAAGGTATTTGCTTCTCATTGAAAATTGAAATTCTCGGAAAACTAATTGCTTTCCTTTTGGCAACCGACGTTTCGACGTGGGCTCGCCGGCAAAAAAAACCAATTTTTCGGACAATGAAACCTAATTGATAAACCACCCACCACTTGTTCTTCTTTGTTTGCGATCACCCTCTCTAGATTTTTGCTATACTTTAGTGCAATTCACAGGTGCTTGAATTGATTTAAAATTCTTCAAAGCTCTAGGGCAGGTCTTTTGGTACCAGGTTTTCTTTAATTCTTCCCGATTTGATTTTGTGGTGGTGAAATTGGCAGTGTTGATTGCTACCATTTATTTAAAGATCTTTTGGTGCGAGGTTTTTTTTTAATCAACCGTCGCTCTGCACTTCTCTCAGCAGCGACCCAATCGAAACGCTTGCCCCAAAAGAACGCCCATTCTACCGCCTCGTTCCAAATATCTTGTGAATTGTTATCTTTTGTGATCTATTGGGAAACCTGCGTTCTTACCCAAAATATCACGGTTGGTGAGCCTGATGAAGAGACGAATCCTTTGCAAAGAAGAAAACAGTTCTTCATTTAAATACGTCACACTGTAAATAAATAATCCTTGAGGAAAAAACCTATCCGTGACTTCCTCGCCCGTTGTACTTCAAAACATCTCTCTAATTAATGAACTTTATTGATGACGTTCCTTGCAAAGGCGCAAATTTTCAAAAACCAAGCTTAGAAATTTTGATATTTCAATATCAATACTCCTCAAGGATAAATATTTAGCACTGGTTTAAATTTAGATTCTGAATGAACAACAAATATCTGTGTTTGATTACAGAACAAACATTTGTTGTCTAAAACCAGTTTATACCAACTTCGGTTTTCACTTGCGCTAGACTTTAATTGTTCACGTGCTTTTTATGATACAATATACACAAATAGATGTTGTCTAAGTAAATGTGGTTTTGAAATGAAAATTACTGCCAAAAGTGCAGCCAAACAAATATTGCAATTTCATTTTGCCCGCCCTGTTCACAAAGGGGTGTATGGAACGCAGTTTTACTTTTAAAAATCTTACATACTTCAATTGTTGCATGATACTAACAGCAACAACTAACAAGTAGGATGATCGCGACAAGGAACTACGACTGGATAGGAGGAGGGAGAAAGGAGAGAACAAGTACAGGCACAGCAATCGTAATCAAGAAACATCCAGGCATTGAGGTTGAAATATTTGAAAAAAGAAGCGAGAGTATATCTACGGTCCAGATCAAGATAACCATAGGAAGACTACCGGTTATAGGAGGTTACATCCGATCGGACAAAAGAGGACAAACGGAACTCAGGAAGCAGAGCAAAATAATAGAGCAAAACAACGTAAATGGCAGCGAGCTTAGGTACATGGTACATCTACATGCACTGAGGGTGGAAACCACATTCCGCAAATCCAAAAAGAATGGCCACGAACACCGCAGGAGTATGGGTCAGAACAGTAGAATCAGACCCAAAATGGGAAGGGGGAAAGTAGGGGGGGGGGGGCGAAGAAACGGATAGGTGACAGAGCGGAAGAACTGAATGGTGGGATGTGAAACTTCAGACAGAGGAGAAGAAAAGGGAGGAGTATAGAAAGGAGTAGGACGAGATCAGGAACGAAAGGGGGAAGCGAGACCATTTTGGAACAGGATCGCCAAAACGCAGCAGGAAAACACTTGGGGGACATAAACCACCCATGTAACCGAACAGGAAGCAAGCCATGGACAGCCACAACAGAGCATTGAAGAACTTTGGGCAAAACCCACACAAACCTGAAGCAAAGAAAGAGAGCAAAGAGAAGCCAGGGACTACAACTACCGATAACCAAGAAGCACAAGATAAAATATCTTCACATGGAACACCACTACAGGCCAAACGGTCGGGGGTCGGGGATTCCTAGGCATAGAGAGGTGGGAAGAGTGAAGCAAAGACAAATACAAAATGAAGAAAGAAAGCAGACGAGTGAATACTGGAGGTGGAGAAAGAATCAGACATAAGTACAAGCAGCGAAGAGGGCGAGGACGAGGAGACAGAACGGGAGGCAAGGAGAGGACAACAATAAGAAAACCAGAAAGAAGGAATAGACCGGGAGGCAGCGTACATAGTAACTAAACCATAAGCGACAAAAAATTCGACAATACAGGCTGAAAGTACGTTGAAAACTAGTAATAAAATCACCAGTCTGCCAGTCGTAAGTGGCAGCATTAACTTGAGGGCGGCGCTGAAAAGTGATTCTTTTGGAGATCAACTAAATTACTAAACTATATAAGGGCCACGGAAAAGATTTATGTCCAGAAATGCCATTTTTCCCATAGTTTTCAAATACGCTATGGCAGACGATATCAAGTGCAGCGTTGGGGGCGACAGACGGCCCCCAATGTAGAGAAAAACACCCCTGAACTAAACCATGAGGGCCGTATAAAAATTATACATTAAAAAATTCCTCTTTTTGTCACTACTTTAAAATATATCCTGGCAGACGATATTAAGTGTAGCTTTAATAGTGGCAGACGTCTTAGAAGTTAAAAAATTTAGGTATAGTAAATCCCTGCGAGTGCGAGCGTGTGAGAGATAAGCGCGCGAGAGCATAACGAACAGAGAGAGCGATAGGATACTGATTATTGAGATCTTTCAAACCATTTGATTCTAAACTTCTCATTCACATAGTTCCATCCACTTCAATCAGACGGATTGTAGAAACTCAGACATTTTTCGGTGGCATTTGCTCAAATCGCGATGAACTAAACCATGAGGACCATACACAAGTCATACATCCGGTAAATGCGTGAGAACCCGATAACGCGTTACCCTGCGCGTTACACACATCAACATCCAAATTCACGAACATCTCTCGAAGATTTATGAGTTTCTGTGTGTTATTGGAAAAGAGACCTACTTCCATCGATACCTTGACCGTCAATATTTTACTTACATTTCCCAAAGCAATAACAGCAATATCCATATCGGAAGCGTTAATAATGACTTCGTTGCTTGTTGGTAGTTTACCAAGATGGTAAATTATTCGAGAATCTGCCTCTTAGTGGCTGCAGCACAATTCAGTTTTTACCACATCATCTTCCCTTGTCACAAATTTATAGCACTTATCTTCATATGTGGCAAACACAACTTTCCTTCCAAGTAAAGCACAACAGGTCTTTTTTGACTATGAACGGTATAAGTGATCTATAAAAGAGGCTTTGAGCTATCATTGCGAAGTGGTTTTATGAAATTTGCAGGCTGCTTCTGAGTGGAAACAGAAATTGAGTAGGATTGTAATCTTTCCTGATTTTGATCCCAACGATCATGTTCTGCATCCTTCATGGAAGGGGTAACTATCTGTCAAAAGGAAGATGAACTTCTCTCGCTGACACAGCACAAATCTTGCCGAGGATGTGTTCAGAAAATCGCTCAAAGGTTTACCAGAGATCTTTAAAAAGATGCAAAAAAAAAATAATCCATCGATTAAAACAGCATCTACAACTGGCGATGGACTAGGAGCACTTGGAGAATCATACTTCTGAAAAAGTCTTAGCAAAACAAACTTGACTATTTTAATCATCGATCCATCAATGTTGCATAGAGACAACGGCACTGGAGTCAGAAGAAAGTTTAGAACGAGCTGAAGGTCTATCTTCTTTTCTCTTCAGGTTCTCTGTTTCTCAGTGTGAAAAGAATTCAAGAAATACCGACAATCTTATCGCGAAATAAACAATTTATTATTTTCCCTCATTTAATTCGTTTGGTAACTCCAAGCGGTCAGAGACTTGCAAGCGGTGCGTAGGTAAATCTATACCTATCTCTGTTCGTTATGCTCTCGCGCGCTTATCTCTGACACGCTCGCACTCGCAGGGATTTACTATACCTCAATTTTTTAACTTCTAAGACGTCTGCCACTATTAAAACTACACTTAATATCGTCTGCTAGGATATATTTTAAATTAGTGACAAAAAGAGGAATTTTTTAATGTATAATTTTTATACGGCCCTCATGGTTTAGTTCAGGGGTGTTTTTCTCTACATTGGGGGCCGTCTGTCGCTCCCAACGCTGCACTTGATATCGTCTGCCATAGCGTATTTGAAAACTATGGGAAAAATGGCATTTCTGGACATAAATCTTTTCCGTGGCCCTTATATAGTTTAGTAATTTAGTTGATCTCCAAAAGAATCACTTTTCAGCGCCGCCCTCAAGTTAATGCTGCCTCTTACGACTGGCAGACTGGTGATTTTATTACTAGTTTTCAACGTACTTTCAGCCTGTATTGTCGAATTTTTTGTCGCTTATGGTTTAGTTACTATGTACGCTGCCTCCCGGTCTAATTTTTGTTCCACATCCGAATGTACCAAGATTACAAACTAAAAATTGCGCTTTTGGAAGAGTGCCTTCAAACATGGTAAGTATAGGAATAAAAACGATTCCCACGAAAGTTTATTATTAGGCTCGCCCAACAGTTGGCCAGTCAACTTCTCCTCGCCGGTAAAAACTCACTTACCTGGCTAATAATGTAAAATACTACCGTTGAGAATATTCAATAAAAAGTATAGGTTTCTATTTGAAAAATTAGTTGCTCTACGCTTGACCATTCTAAGTGACAGTTATGGAAAATGTGCAAAGCATCACTAAATAAGCCCCTCCATATGAAGAACATTTTAAATAAATAATTTTTTAATATCCCCACTAGTTTCCGCAATAATCGACTAAGATAAATGGGACACCCTATATATATAGACTAGTTAAGTGACATTCAAACACATATATCATTACGGAACTGGTAGCCGCAACAAACAAAATAAATGACCCTACATCCTCGGCTACATCTCGCTTATGCAGATGCAGTTCAACCACAATAAATCCTCCCCTGAAACCGATATCTTTTCTAGTTTGCTTCAAAACTATCATACATAACTCGTTATTTATTTGCGTTCTGTTCCGAATTCCCTTGTTACACTCATTTTTTTATGATACGTTCCTCCGTAAATAAGTACCTTAGGCACCACGTTGTTGCGAGTGCACACTTTTTTTTACTGTTGTTTGTGTTTATTACTAATAATTCATTTATTGTCTGCAGTCAAGCAACGTTGCTACTGGTAAAATAGTTGTATGACCTCACGGCGCTAAAAGTTATACATTTAAAAACAAGTTTTTCATAGTTTTATATCCTATTACACCCTTACATCATAATACTATGATGTTTTTGTTCAGTTTTAAGAAAGACAGTTTCTGTATGTGATAATAATAATTATATGCGAGTTTTCAATACGAAGTTCAGAATGACTCCTAAGAACACAACAGCCAAGTAAGATATGAAGCAAACACTTACATTTTGCGTTGTTGTTGAGAGCCATACTAGTAGATTTCAAAGGACCTGAAACAAAAAACAAAAATATGAATATTTTGACACGCAATGTCCACGATAATTTAACACAACCTGAAAAATGATACTGTAGCTGTTGAAACGGGAAGCGACTTTCGCTTAGTCGTTGTTGATATATTAACAAAACACCATAAAAGAAAAGCACTAATAAGTCGCGATAATCCGCGAGTCACTAATTGGTCCATCTATTGAAACTTCTAAACTAACCGCCGCGCCGGTACTATTTGTATGTAATAAAAATTACCTTAAACGCCGCCTTAAACTAATTCAACGCAATTAGGTGTGTAATCACTACTTATCAAAAGAATAACGTAAGGGGAACGATTTAAAGAAGCCGCCCCACCCAATAATTTATTTCGTTTCAATGCACCAAATCTGATTGAAAAATTATCAAATTGAAAATACGAGCAGAACAATAAAATCGAGTTAACGTAATTGAAATCAAATGAATTACAAATATCTCGTATTCAATTAATCTTATCGATTAAAATCAATTAACATTCCTCATTGATTGGGAAGTAATTCAAATGCATGTATTATGTTATCAAAAATCTCTAAACGTTCCCCATATAGTTTTATTCGTTGAAGTTTTTAAAAATAACAGCGACTATAGTTTCGGCGTACTGCCATCATCAGGCGATGTGAAAGTTAACAGGAAAACGGTAAATTACAAACGTTGAAGATATTTTTAAAAACTTCAACGAATAAAACTATATGGGGAAGGTTTAGAGATTTTTGATAACATAATATATTTCAACCCCCATTTCGAGGAACGATGGATCCAACTCAAAAAATCAAATGCATGTATTAAATGTAGGTAATCAGAGGAATGTGGCAAGGAAGTTTTGGTATAAGAGAAATTGTACTTTATCGAATGAAAAGCTTCACTTCCCAAAAAAAGGGAGCCCATTTGGAGAATCTAGTACTTCAGTCCAGAGAGTCAAAATGATCACATCTAGCTGGTATTCTCTAAAGGATAATATCGATCTGGTCGTTTTGAAAAAGCAAAAGATGGTGCTAAGGACTAAATCACCTGTCCAGCTAGCTCAATTAAACACAAGTGCCTACTAACGAAATCCTTTATACGAAAGATTATATTTCCAGTCCGCCACAACTAAAAATTTCGATAAGACTTAATTTTATTAAATTGAAACTCAGCAGCCCTGATCAGATATTATAGATTTTGAACTGTATCCATCGTTCTTCAAAATGGGGTTGAATGGAATGATAGTGAATCTCTACCTTCCTCATATATATTTATTCTTGATAAGTTAAAAATTGCAAGCGAATTGCCATCATCAGGCAATGTAAAATTTGTCAGGAAAGAATTACAATCGTTGAAGACCAGTAAGGATGAAACGCATTTTTTTAATTTTAACTGGCCAAGGGCAAGTGAAACATGACATTTAAGGCTGATTAAATCGGGGAGGTTATCTTAGTTTACAAAACAAGTCTTATTAAGACAACCATCCGGAGGTTGAATTTTGACAAATTTTTGAGCATTAACATTTTGCGGTAAAGCTTAACACATGTTGGAAAAAGAGGGGAATTTATAAACTTATAAAAGTGTTTAGATGAGTACATATTTTTGAGATTACAATGAAAATGTAAAGTTCAAGATCATGCGCATTGCGGAAGGCAAGTCCAGAAAATTGACATATAGGATACAGATTTTTATTTAAGCACCTGGCATAACTCTGGGTACCACTAGAAAATTTTAACTTGAGAACTCTTGTCTGGGTCGTAATGTGGGATCGATTAAACACAACATACCTAGAACATTTACAGATGAAACAAATTTATTCGACATAAATCAATCAAATGAGCTGAGGGTCAGAAGACAAATACCACGCAACAAGCGATGAATATAAAAAATTATTTCTAAGAAACCTTAATTACTTTAGAAGGTGAAACAATCTAAGGTATCCCATCGGATTGTAACACTAAAAAGCACTAACCGACCGCAAATACACTATTTCGATCTGAAAAAATATAGTGTGTGCAGCACTAAAAAACAGTAATTACGCTTGTGTAAATTTTTGGCATATTTTTCCAACGGGTCAGCGCCAACTCTGTGTAAAATTTAACAACCACATCGTGTAATTTTTGTAAAACGCTAGTGTAGTGAAAAATAACGCACATAACGCGTTATGGACCAAACTAAATGACCAAACACCGAAATTAAATGTTTTTGCGTGTTATGGTCGCGAACTTCTGCCCATAAGGCGTTATGGTCATTTTAGAAGCGACCACAATGAGAATTGGATGGTTTCAACTCGGGTTTCAATCAATTGTTGTAATAATGACAAACTACGCCTTCAAATAATCAAATCGGGCGGAGTGGCCGAATAAAAATTGCGTAAAGAAACGTACACGCTTTCCAACCGTCCGGAACCAGCCACGTTTCTCGTTGTTTCCAGTATTTAACGAAACGCCACATCCACTATAAAGAAATCTTTTTCTCCAGGACTTTCAAATAAAGTCGCCCATCACAATTAGGGCCTAAACACATTAGTCGGTTTTCGCCGACTCAGCGGTTATAACACACACGTAGCGTCCGCTCAGAAAATATAAAAATTACAATGTTGTCACTAATTAGTATCAAAAATGGATTCATGTGCTCAAAGAAAGAATTAATTTTGTATAATATGCCATAAACCAGGTCATTCTTGAATTGCATTTATCATTCAATATCAACAATAAGATCAATTTTCAAGACACGAAGCAGTATTTGAGTTTGACAACGACACACTTCCAAACCGATTTCTCACAAACTGCATAAGTGTGAACGAGTTCATTTCTTCATATACAGGATGTCCCGTCATATTTTTGGTGTTTAGTTCGAAATAACGTCTCCATGACATTATTTTCAAAATATATTATATTTCTTAAATATGTTGTCATTGAATACATAATTCAATATATTATGGTCATTCCTCATTCTTCAAACGAACAAAACGCGTTGTGGTCGCTTCTAAAATGACCATAACGCGTTGTGGTCACAAGTTAACGACCATAACCCGTAAAAATATTTAATTTCGGTGTTTGGTCATTTAGCTTCAGCCATAACGCATTGAGTGCGACATTTTCGCTCATTGAGCGTTTTCGATATTTGTGCGTAACACATACACTACATCACATTTCACAATAATGAATAATGGTCGCCGTTTTAAAATTTAAATCCCTAGTGATGAATTTTTAAAGAAACAAGATATTTTCTAGCGGTATAAAGGCAACAGCTACATTTGAATTCTTTTGAAGCAGCCCAACCCGTACCCTAACGAATGCTTAAACTATTTACAATCCGAATAAACTACCGGTGTTTACCATGTACAAGAGCTCCGGTCATTAAAGAAATTATTATGGAAAGCAAAAGATAAAAGGCTCAACGTCAATAAATTCTTATTGCAAAATTCCTGCTAGAATTCCCCATGCATTTTGTTCTCATAGCTCTTACGTTATACGAATTTCACGAATAAATGCAATACCTACTCGCACATTTTAAGTAAGTAAATCTTAATTGCATATTACATAATAATTTAAAATGTTTAAATAGGTACATTGTTAATGAAGACGGGCTTACTTGAAACCCCCCACTAAAACAAGCTGTAATTTCACATTTTCTTTCCTACTTGTAGGGTTTTACGACCAAGAACGTAATTAACTAAAACGTAATATCCAATTCAACGAGATACGATCACAAATT
Organism: Photinus pyralis; assembly: GCF_008802855.1. NCBI lineage: Eukaryota > Metazoa > Arthropoda > Insecta > Coleoptera > Lampyridae > Photinus > Photinus pyralis. The sequence continues at coordinate 6,720,999 of NW_022170819.1, forward strand.
TGATGGATGTAACACTTTCTTGATCGCAACCTCACCTGAGAAAGAAATTGTATTAAACACTTGAGTAAACCTTTCATTTATAATGGCACTCATCTTTCATAACCTACGGAATTTCACTTTCAATGTTGCAAGTACCTCGTATCCCTTCATGCAGCTTTTTTCAAACAACTCAAAATGCCGAACGTGATAAAATTGGCTAAGGAAATTTCTCGCATGACAATGGCATAAACAATGATTGTCTTCAGAAATGTCACACAAATAAATTTTTTCAATTAGCGTCTTCGCTAAGAGGTCATACACCTTTGTACAGTTTATTGATTATCTATTACCTACATTCATAAAGATTAATTTACTGCGGCGAATATGTTAAGTGTGTAATCCGATAATTGACCTGATTTCTGTTATGATACATGCAATAAGTTGAAACTTCTAACAATAAGGCATAAATTTACCGTTGCCATACCATAAGATATTGTGCGATAAGTAAGATAGTTAATAATTCCATTGTACAAGTGAAAATTATTTCAAAATTGAAGGTGCTTAACTGTTTATGTGAATTGTTGGTATAAATCAAAAGCCGTAAAATCGAATACCTCTTTTGTACGAGAACTTCATAAATATTGATGACGTCTTACTCAAGCGTGCACCTTCGTTATTTACAGTTGCTACTTACATTTTTGAAGATTTTACGAACTAGTCCCCAAGTTTCTTAACCTATGCAGATGTTTTCGGCGATCAAACGAACTTGTCCAACTGGAAAAGGGAATTATGAATTTGATTTATAACAGCATTTTCCACCAAAGTTTTCTAAATATGCTTTTGCTATCTTTGACGCCAATAATTGTGATATTAGTTGTGTAGATTTTCAAATTCTTCTCTAAGTAGATGAAAATTTGCTGTTGACGATGTTACAACTGGTGCTGTGATCAGGGATCTTTTTTTCGTTATGACCCAGCCACCGTCCTGTACGTTTCTGAGCTGGTAAAGGTTGCAGTAGTAATTTTTTTCCAAATTCGCCTTGTTTTATTCTTTGAGATTCAACGTTCCTTCAGGCCTTTCGAGCCACAATTAAATACCTTTTGACTAAACGTAAATTCCCTATCACAAACTACATACTAAAATTTTAATTGGTGCTACGATTATGAACTTACTCACTGCTGACTGGTAGCGAGATGAAGTAGGTCAGTTTTCGACATGTTCTTTAATTATTAAAAATGTGCTGGTCATAAATCTGACTATATGGTGCTTTATATCACTTTCGCTCCAAAGATAAATTCGAGCATAAATTATTTTAATTTTTATAGTAAATCTGTCTTATATGCTATTACCAATTAATTGCCATTTCGAATGTTACCCTTACCTCCCTTAACACGCATGGGCTGAATTTATCTTGGTGGATGGACCTGCGTCCGAAAAGAAATTCTCAATACGTGCCAGATTTCTGAAAGTGAAATAATATGCAAAATAACATAGTAGACAACACACTTACATATTATAAGGAGATGAATTGGTAATTTTACGCCTGAAACAATTTTCGTGATTATTCAAGGTCAAAGTAAAATCGCAGTACTAACCCACTTATTACTTAATCTGATAATGGCAACAATTTCGGATAGGTATTCTAAATTCGTGACCCCTAAAGACAATAATTATAATAGAAATTTCTATAGGGTCAAGCCTACAATCGATGCTAATCGCTAAATCAACTGCACTAAACCGATAATTCGTGAGATTGACTTTTTGATCTTTGCAAAGGATTTGGTGTGAACTTTAGATTTCTATTCGAAAATATCTTAAACGTCGATTAAAAATTTAAAAGATATACATTTTATTCATAAATGGTGTGCGCAATTTCCATTGTGGAGAAAGTTGGGATTTTCAGTATGAGACGATCCCTTGACCGAGAATGGAAATGGGCCAACGAAGCCCGAAATTTTGATTCTTTTCATGCCAGCATTTAACTCGTACATTTGCATTTTTTATGGGACCAGCATTTATAACAAACTGAAAATTAATTAATCTCTTGTTTATTATTAATAATAATCCCCATAGACGTAGATATATACCGAGAGGTAGCGTACATCTTAACTAAACCCGAGACTAAACCATAAGCGCCAAAATTTGGACAATACAGGCTGAAAGTGGCGAAAAGAGGATTTTTTTATGTATAACCTTTATATGGTCCTAATGGTTTAGTTCAGGGGTGTTTTTCCTACATTGATGTGTAGTGTAGTTGATGCCCAAAATAGTCGCCCGTTCAGCGCCGCCAACAAGTTAATGTTGCCACTTACGACTGGCAGACGGCCCATTTTGTTACTAGTCTCCAACGTACCTTCAGCCTGTAGGTACTGTCGAAGATTTTCACTGGATTAAGTTTGTACCCGAAATTCGACTCACATACTGATGGCTATCCTAGAATTGGATGCGTCTTCGATTTTTGATTAATTACACTTAGTATCTCACCTCAACTACCCTTGAAAAAACTAACACAGCCCAGCAAAACTCGCCAACACTACGTACCCTTTATCAATTTGTATGAGCCTTGCTTAACTAAATGCAGCGTCTTGGAAAGAGAGCAACTCTGACATTGCAAACAAAAATTTGTAGCTATAGAAGCCACGACAATATTATGAAAGTGACGAACCGTGTCTTCAACCACTTAAATCGGGCGGACAGCCCGAATAAATAGTGATGTACACTCTTTTTCATCCATGTTACGAAACACCACGAAAACTAGATTTACAAACAAAATTTAATAGCATTTATTTGCACAAACAATTTTTAAATCACACACTCGGCTTGCCCAAATTACACACGACTCTGAATTTACTGGGTTCGTAAACACACGTGACAAAATTTAAACACTCCACGTCCACCACAGTAACGAAGCGTCGTCGGTAACGGAACGTCCGAGAGACCAACTCGACGTGAAATCTACAGAAAACCCTCCCCCACGAACCCAGGTAAAACCACAGATCGTTATACAAGGTGTATAATTGGGATTTCAGTGCTAATTTCTTTATATCGAAATATGTTCTCCCCTAATTAATTTCGAACAAAGTTGTAAATAAGCTTCTTGGAGCTTGAAAAACTCTGCGCCTGCTCATGTCCTCATTTATTATTATTGGAGTTATTTTTTAATTCGGGAAAACGAAAAAATGAAATAATTAAATTTTACTTTACTTAACTGCATGGACGAATTTTTGTTTCAATAATTTTACCGCACAAGTGATTTCTACTAAAATGCTAATTTATCATTTCTAAGATTTCCCACGGTAAATGGGCACATAAATAGATGCAGAATTTTACAATCTACAAAAAATTTACTTACAACTTAGCTGTAAAATAATGAGGAAAGAAAATATTTCAACCGATTCTACGCCCTGTAAAATATCAACATATTAGAGGAGGAAATAACTGCGGAGAAGATAAGAATAGCGTCGGGACGCAGCATGGTAAGATTCGAGGAAAAGGATAAGGAGTTTAGGGAAAATACACCTAAATTTTTGTTTGGTATTTAATTTATTGGAATTTCATACATTTAATTTCTAGAGAAGAAATTATATTCACAATCAGTGATCTTGGATCTAAGTGATTTGTCAGTTAAATTTGTAGTTCTGTAGTGCTTTAAGAGTAAAATAAATTTATACTTTATACACGGTTAATTAAATCAATAATAATCAATTAGCCAGTTATAATCAATTTAATTCAAAAATAGAACGTTATATGCTTTCTACTACGTATTAGCTAATGTTAAGGACTCGCTTAATATTAATCGTTATATATAAAATTCTTCTGTACGTGTGTTTGTGACTTAACTCCTAATAAATGGCTGGACGGATTTTGATGAAATTTTTTATGTGTCCAATTGGACCTGTTCGGATTATAAGATTTTTTAAAACTTCTTTTTCGTTGACGTCGCACTCGGCTATTTTGGGTATCGTGCCGATCTATTTATATTTTTACATTTTGTAAGCTGGGTTTTTGTCAATATCGAGTGTACGAAGTCGCGGGTGAAAGTCTAGTGTAGTACTATCATAAAAATGAATAGTAACTGTATTGATTTTTTCTCAGATTCAGGAGTTTATTTCTTTTAAACATCGAATCTTAAGGATTTCAAAGTTGAATTTCGATAAACCTACAGTACCTTTATTCTCAATTTCAAATATTATACATCGTTTGCAGACTGCAAGCCTGACATTAATATTTGGAATTACACGAATATGAAATAATAAAATGCTTATACAATTACACTCTCCTCAATACACCACAAAATAATTAAAAATTCCCCCGCCCCTCTTCCCTATTCAGAAAAATTAATTATCGATGATACATAACCTTCTTTTATTGAGAGGACTTTTGAATATAGCCGAGCATTAAGTATATGTCATGTAAATGTAATGGACCATTGCCAACATTTTTAAATATCACTTATCTCCTCCTTTTGGATTTTCGTTACTTGTTTTTATTATTTTTAAATTTAATTTAATCGACATTTAACGTCGGTTGCATGGTTTCATTAATAACGTGTAATATCTTTGGTGAATAATACAAGTTTTGAGAAAAGCCATTCATCAAGTGCGTGGCATAGAATTAATCATTGTAAATATACAACCCATTCACACCCTAAACTAGCGGCAACGTGTGAGAATCATATTGGAGGTCGGAGACTACTTTTATAGGATATTAGATCATTTTTCACATTATCCCCTGTGTTTAGAGATGCATTGTTTGCACGAGAGGAAAAACATCTGTTAAAATTGTATTAATTGAATTCTTATAAGGTCAAATTCAATTTGGCACGACAAGTATCGAGAAGAGTTATTTGGTTTCGTGGCGAATTTCCCCCCATTTTGTTAATGGATCCGAAGCTAAACACAATTTTCATTAATGAGTTCTCAACGCCCACGCTTTTACACTCTGCTGATATAAGTTCGTCTGGCTCTGACAGATAATTAAGTTAGCAGAAGGAATATGTATCGAATGGTAATAAATCTTGATTTACCACTTCCATTGCCGTGCCGTCTATGAATGAGCTGTAATTTATAGCAATATCAAATTATCTACTACTTCCTCTATTATTTTAAGCAACATATATTTGGAACTTGAGTGGTTCAGTGATCTTGATTAGGGTTCATTTCAAGCAAATGTTTGTTTATCCGAACTTCTTGTAAAGAAAAAGTCGAGGAAAAAGTGCACTTAAGTGCTTGAAAAATGAACATACTACCTAGATTGAAATTTAAGGAAAACTCCGGACCTCCGGTCACGCGAATGTGGCGCACCATGTGCCATAATCAGTGAGGAAACTCTACGCACTATGAAACCTCGATGGAAAATTATCGGCAATTACAAACCCACACTTGATCTTAATCCGAATAAATTTTAACCAGATGAGAGGATCCACATTACAGACGCCCATATACGCACCTTACAGTTGACGAAGAGTTTGCAGAAACCCTGACATTCAATACCCCAATCCATGGATCGATTCAGCACATGCGTGCGGTCTACATTCCAGCTTGGAAACCGTGCTTCAGGGACTCCCTAATGTGAGAAATTTTTTTGATGGCGTTATTATAACGGGCGATCATAAATGAGTTGCTGTCGAGTCGCCTTTGGAAGTTCAAGTTAAGTACGATTTCCCATGTAAACAAAAATTCCAAAGGTAACTCGACAGCAACTCATTTTTGATCGCATGGTACATGCAGAAAGTTTCGAAAAACTTCTGGAAATCGTCGAGTTGAAGAATAAATGAAATCCCACTTCTGACACCATTTTTTTCCTAGATGAGGGTATTTTACTATTTCTAAACCGATATTTTCTGCACGAGTCGGTAACTGCTGTATTTGCCGAATGAAGTGATCAAATTCAAAGGTTTTCAGTTTTACACGATTTCAATGATTTTAGCTATTTGGATAAAAAGAATGCAGGGTACGGGGTACAGGGTAAAAAATGAAGTGACAGTTCACAGTTTTGCATTTGAAAATAAAAAAACTAACATTTTTTTCTAATTTTGACATTTAAAGTGACACTTTTAAAACTCGTTGACGTTGTCAAATGCCTTACTATTCACAACTTAATATTTCGCAACTTAATATTTCGCAACTGGTCATGAAAAGTGATCACCTTAAATGTCAAATGTGAGAAACACGTTATGAAACACTACTATTCGTAACTCGCTTTCTTCCACTCGTTACGAAAAATAATATTTTCCCAACTGATGGTTGCACAAATGACTATTAACGACAACCCGTCTCTACTTTTCACCCATAAATATTACACTGAAATACAAGAGCCATTGGGAATAAAATGCCTATATCAAATACAATTTCTACATAAAAATTGTAAAGCTTCAGTTAAAAGATTTTTAGCGCATTTCCACAAAAATTTAAAAAAATGCGCTATTGTGGCCACTTTGTCCGTCCGTCCGTTACTTTTGCGACGCTACTAGTTCTTTATCTTAAGAGCTATTGTTCTACTTTTTTCGCTATTTGGTTCGTTATGGTGTCGAGGCTTGCACCAAGGAAGGAATTTTTTCTGCGTTTATTGCTAAAAAAGTTATTGTAAAAAAACCAACAAACCGTTTTTTACATGTTCCATAATTTTACACTTTTGCCGTTTATTGACGATCCTAGAGATCATTTATAATTTTGTATTGTTGTCTGTCGTCTGTCTGTCCGTCTGTTCCTGTGCCTGTCTGTCCCTCTATCTGTCCGTGTGAACGATAATTTTGTTTAGAAATGTCCGATCGCTTTTACATCTCCGTTAGTTATGAACTGAATTGCATGAAATTCAATATGGGCATAGCCTTAGCCATATAATACGCAATGCCAAAAGTTGAGTCGAATCGATTCAAAATCCACAGTGCCCTTTTCGCATCTCGACTATTTATAAACCGAATTGCAAACTTTTTTTCTTATAAAAGTATTTGAAGGAAATTTGATACATAGGCACTTGGAATAAAGGAAAATCTAACGCCAGTTTCAAAATTTGGTTTTGCGCATGCGCAGTGCGAACTTTTTTATTTATGGAAGAATTTAAACGAAATTTGATACATAGGCACTTGGGATAAAGGAAAATCAAACGCCAATTTCAAAATTTGGTTTTGCGCATGCACAGTGCCAACTTTTTTATTTATGGAAGAATTTAAACGAAATTTGATACATAAGCACTTCGAATAAAGGAAAATCAAACGCCAATTTCAAAATTTTGTTTTGCGCATGCGCAGTGCCAACTTTTTTATTTATGGAAGAATTTAAACGAAATTTGATACATAGGCACTTGGGATAAAGGAAAATCTAACGCCAATTTCAAAATTTGGTTTTGCGCATGCGCAGTGCCAACTTTTTTATTTATGGAAGAATTTAAACGAAATTTGATACATAGGCACTTGGGATAAAGGAAAATCAAATGCCAATTTCAAAATTTGGTTTTGCGCATGCGCAGTGCCAACTTTTTTATTTATGGAAGAATTTAAACGAAATTTGATACATAGGCACTTGAAATAAAGGAAAATCAAACGCCAATTTCAAAATTTGGTTTTGCGCATGCGCAGTGTCAACTTTTTTATTTATGGAAGAATTTAAACGAAATTTGATACATAGGCACTTGGAATAAAGGAAAATCTAGCGCCAGTTTAAAAATTTTATTTTGCCCATGCGCAGTGCCAACTTTTTTTATCTATGGAAGCATTTAAGTGAAATTTGATACTTGGGCGCTTGGAACAAAGGAAAATCTAACATTAGTTTCAAAATTTAGGTTTGCGCATGCGCAGTTCCAACTTTCTTATTTAGAAAAGCATTGAAATGAAATTCTTCTTATAAACTGAAATTGAAATAGCATGTCAAAAATGGAAGTTGCATCTTACAAATGGGAAATGAATGCAAGTGGAAATGCGCTTTATGTAAATCGTTTACGATTACTTTTTAACTTGTTAGTCTTTCACGATTTCTAATGATTTTCCCAAAGTGGCAAAAACCATGTAGGGTACGTGGGGTACCTACTCTGAAAATGAAATGGATGTTTTCAGTTTCCATCCTTTTTTTCGGTTAGAAATTTTACAATGAAATATGAGAGCCGTTTGTAATCAAATCCTTGCATCAAAACTATAAACTATAAAGCTTTACTTAAAAGATTATCAGTTTGTGATGAGTTTACCAAACTGGCTATAAAGCACACAGGGCACTCAGGAACAGTGAAAGTTCTCAGTTTTGCTTTTGCAAATGTGACCATGCAATTTTTTTTGACACCCCTTTTCTTCTTGTGACTCTTTTAACACACAATTTAGTCCTCAATCGAACCCTCTTTATCGAAACAGTGTGTTTTGCCGTTTTCTTGGCGAAATTATTAGATAAAGAAATGCTGAAATTTTGAAAATGTTTTTCAATATAGCGACTAGCATATCGTAGGAAGATTTACCTATGTTCCAATATCCACTCCATAGGAGCTATTGCTGTAATCCGAAGACGCGCCCCTTGGATATAGAGTTTCACAAAGATTACTCAAAATAACTGCTAGGTAGGTACCTTCTCCAACGCAGCATTTGAAATTCCGAATAAGAGAATGCAAGTATGATCTGCCGATGGTCCTCGAGTATATAATTTGTGTAATTTTTTGATATCCACATCGAGTGGGTCACTTTTAATTACTGATCGATCGTTTTGCTTTGGGTCGCCCTTGTAAATAAAGGTTTTATGTATTTGTACTAAAATTATCATTCAATGGTGTCATAATTCGAATTACAAATTTTGTTGTCAAAAACCTTGAGAATCTGTGGTATCTAAACTGCGAAAAAACGGGTAGGTCATCGAACAAAACTAGTGTAACGAAATTCAACCTTACTACAACGTAACAATTAATTTATTGCAAATAATATTCCATTATTTCAGATGAATGAAGAAGATTTAATGATTGGGCAATGAAATCGAACTTTTTTAAAGCGCAACTGCAGCGTGCGTAGGTGTCAATTACACATTGAATCACTCTTACTAACTGTACGTTGTTGTAATAATCCTTTTCAAACCGTATTATAATAGTAATATAATAATTTAATTCCACGTTATGCGGCAATAACAGATCGATTACCTAATCACACTTGGCTAATAATAATACACCGCGGATTGAATTACTGGCATAATTGTTATTACCCTTTGTCTTTTACGTTTATTGAGTACCATAAATAGATTTTTGTCTTTTTACGATTTGATTCTTTCAGCGAGGCTACCTAAAGATCGCTTACGTTTACGTGCTTTTACAGTTGCGTTAGGGCCGCACATGTGAAAACCGTTCATCTACCGTAG
>NW_022170819.1:6730397-6861410 GCF_008802855.1 Photinus pyralis
CGTACATAGTAACTAACCATAAGCGAAAAAAATTCGGACAATCTACAGCGTGAAAGTACGTGAAAACTAGTAATAAATCACCAGTCTGCCAGTCGTAAGTGGCGCATAACTTGAGGGCGGCGTGAAAAGTATTCTTTTGGAGATCAACTAAATTATAATATTATAAGGGCCACGGAAAAGATTTGTGTCCAGAAATGCCCATGTTTTCCCATAGTTTTCAAATTACGCATATGGCAGCGATATTCAGTGCAGCGATTGGGGCGACAGACGGCCCCATGTAGAGAAAAACCCCCTGAACTAAACACATGAGGCCGTAGTTAAAAATTATACATTAAAAAAATCCTCTGTTTTGTCCCTACTTTAAAATTATATCCTGGCAGGACGATATTAAGTGTAGCTTTAATAGTGGCAGACGTCTTCGAAGTTAAAAAATTGAGGTATAGTAAATCCTTGCGAGTGCGAGCGTGTGAGAGATAAGCGCGCGAGAGCATAACGAACAGAGAGAGAGAGCGATAGGATACTGATTATTGAGATCTTTCAAACCATTTGATTCTAAACTTCTCATTCACATAGTTCCATCCACTTCAATCAGACGGATTGTAGAAACTCAGACATTTTTCGGTGGCATTTGCTCAAATCGCGATGAACTAAACCATGAGGACCATACACAAGTCATACATCCGGTAAATGCGTGAGAACCCGATAACGCGTTACCCTGCGCGTTACACACATCAACATCCAAATTCACGAACATCTCTCGAAGATTTATGAGTTTCTGTGTGTTATTGGAAAAGAGACCTACTTCCATCGATACCTTGACCGTCAATATTTTACTTACATTTCCCAAAGCAATAACAGCAATATCCATATCGGAAGCGTTAATAATGACTTCGTTGCTTGTTGGTAGTTTACCAAGATGGTAAATTATTCGAGAATCTGCCTCTTAGTGGCTGCAGCACAATTCAGTTTTTACCACATCATCTTCCCTTGTCACAAATTTATAGCACTTATCTTCATATGTGGCAAACACAACTTTCCTTCCAAGTAAAGCACAACAGGTCTTTTTTGACTATGAACGGTATAAGTGATCTATAAAAGAGGCTTTGAGCTATCATTGCGAAGTGGTTTTATGAAATTTGCAGGCTGCTTGTGAGTGGAAACAGAAATTGAGTAGGATTGTAATCTTTCCTGATTTTGATCCCAACGATCATGTTCTGCATCCTTCATGGAAGGGGTAACTATCTGTCAAAAGGAAGATGAACTCTCGCTGACACAGCACAAATCTTGCCGAGGATGTGTTCAGAAAATCGCTCAAAGGTTTACCAGAGATCTTTAAAAAGATGCAAAAAAAAATAATCCATCGATTAAAACAACATCTACAACTGGCGATGGACTAGGAGCACTTGGAGAATCATACCTACTTCTGAAAAAGTCTCAGCAAAACAAACTTGACTATTTTAATCATCGATCCATCAATGTTGCATAGAGACAACGGCACTGGAGTCAGAAGAAAGTTTAGAACGAGCTGAAGGTCTATCTTCTTTTCTCTTCAGGTTCTCTGTTTCTCAGTGTGAAAAGAATTCAAGAAATACCGACAATCTTATCGCGAAATAAACAATTTATTATTTTCCCTCATTTAATTCGTTTGGTAACTCCAAGCGGTCAGAGACTTGCAAGCGGTGCGTAAATCTATACCTATCTCTGTTCGTTATGCTCTCGCGCGCTTATCTCTCACACGCTCGCACTCGCAGGGATTTACTATACCTCAATTTTTTAACTTCTAAGACGTCTGCCACTATTAAAGCTACACTTAATATCGTCTGCCAGGATATATTTTAAAGTAGTGACAAAAAGAGGAATTTTTTAATGTATAATTTTTATACGGCCCTCATGGTTTAGTTCAGGGGTGTTTTTCTCTACATTGGGGGCCGTCTGTCGCTCCCAACGCTGCACTTGATATCGTCTGCCATAGCGTATTTGAAAACTATGGGAAAAATGGCATTTCTGGACATAAATCTTTTCCGTGGCCCTTATATAGTTTAGTAATTTAGTTGATCTCCAAAAGAATCACTTTTCAGCGTCGCCCTCAAGTTAATGCTGCCACTTACGACTGGCAGACTGGTGATTTTATTACTAGTTTTCAACGTACTTTCAGCCTGTATTGTTGAATTTTTTGTCGCTTATGGTTTAGTTACTATGTACGCTGCCTCCCGGTCTAGAATTGAAGGACACATGAAGGCATTTGCATCTCACCTTTGTAGCAAAAGTCTAAACTTGATGTTTGGAGGGGGTTGACAACTTTAATCTCTAAGCAAGTACTAAAGCGTGGCTATGGCTAGTCAAAGTGATGGTGTGCACAAGAAACGTTGCCAGTCACTGAAATATAGAAATTTTGACTTAATGTTTGCCTTAAAAAGCCAAAATGGAATTTTTAAAAAGGTTCGGAAGACGTTCACAGCTTTGATTTTTATTTTGTGAAGCCAATATTATTTAAAGCCTTACTTTTTTTGCTTTTACAAAATATTACAGCCACGAATATGAAGCAGAATTATGAACTGAAAGGTTGTTGGTCAGTCGTAGCTCTAATATCTTGCATAAACCGTAAAATTTAAGGGATTAAACCGCGCACAGAAATTTCATATGCAAATATGAAAAGGTATGGTCCGTATATTGGTAACTAAGCAGTTATTCCAAAGTTTGGCAGTTGAATGGCTTCCAATCGCGTTCCTGAAAATTGAATTTTCACTAGTTGTTCAGAGTTTCAATTTTTAACATAACGGAAACACCCCTTTAGCAAGGCTTGAAATATCTCAAATGGCGGCTTTGATTGTATTTATTTGTATTGTTTCTCAACACGCTATAAAAACAGATTATCTACATTTTTTGGTTAGCTAATAGCATTGAATAAAGATTCTGAAAGAGTCTAAATGTATTAAAATATGTTCTAAATGGAAGCGATTCTGTATTGTTTAAAGGAGGGATGTAAGGGTGTAAGTTGCAATGTTATGTTAGCCTATTATGTAGTTCCCCTTACAGTATTGTTGTTGTCATTGACAGGTTGCAAGAATTCATAATTTAGTAGCGGAAGGTGCCGCATATTTTTGCATATTATTTCTTAAGAAGTTAAATCGAGACTTGAAAGTCAAGGGTAGGAGTACAGCAACTATTAGTTGAGGGTACCTTGAGCCTAGATTTGTAGTGTAATGGTAAAATATGAATTGAGGACGCTAGATTTTAGCCGTAGAAAAGTTCAGTCACATTTTGGCCGAAAATTTCCCCATACCTACTCGAGATTATCGGGCGGTCTTTGAACGCCTTTCAAGCTTATCACGCGGAGGGCCCTCTTATCATAAAACCTATCCTTAATAGAACCGTTACCTTCTCATGGCAATTGTAAACAAAACACTTAAATCGAAATCTGTGTAATTGCTGTTTATTAATTCAAAAGGTAAAAAACCATTACCTTGTAGAACGTACAAAAATACTCAAGTTAATTATTACTTAGTCAGTAGTCAGAGTTCGAGATAATTATAAATACTTTCACTGTCATTAAATATATTATCTTTTTCCGGTACTAATACACTCTTGGTCATCAATTTCTCACGAATTATACGTTCCGTGATTCCCTTACTGCCACAATTTTTCAGCGTGATTGGCTGCAGTTTTTTTCGTGCGCTAATGCGCGCTCACCGTAACGTGGAAAGTTTAAGTAGGAAGAGACAAACATTTTACGCAAGCATAAGCACGAGCCTTTTCATTCAGGGGGGGTGTAATAAAACTGATGGTCTTTGAAGTCGCCGCGAAACTGGTTTGGTTAGAACTTTATGCAAAAAAAATGCATCGGTATTCAAATTAATAATTAAAAAGGACGACTCTATAGCCGATATTTTAAAAGTTCTTGTCTCGAACGGAATTCAAGGACTTAAAAGTAATCTTCACAGGTATTTAAGGGAGATCTCTCTACAACTGCCCTTCTTTCCCACGATTACAAACGCGTTAGCCATATGTCGTCGTTCTCGCCATAATAGGGTACGCATATATTTGTCGGGCAAAAAAGACCGGGGGTAAGATGTGATAATTGAAAGGTGTTTCTTGAGCGTGGGAATGCATCCCCGCATATATTATTTACCCTATATTTAGTAACTCTTCTTATAGCCGTCCTTGTTCCGTCGCAGCTTTAGTAAAGGATCGACATTTTTTTTTCGGTTTCACTGTGCGAGTGCTGTGCACGCGGATATTGTTACTTTTTGTTTTGTCAAAAAGGGCGTGTGGTTGAAACGTGCAGCACACGCTTATGAACAATTTTTAATAACGCAAGCTTCTGGAGATGCTTGTACAGAAATTCTTTCAGTTAAATACCTTTTCTGTAGAAAAGGAAAGGATAGCCACCTTGCAAAGGGCTTGATTGTCACAATAGTCAATTGATTTTTGCAGCTCCGATCAGAATTGACTTTCCACTCAAGACGATTTTTATTTCACGTCACTCACACAAAAAACATAAATAGCGGTGGCAATGGGTCCTCCCTTCCTGGCCTGTGCACGTGAAAATAACGGAATTTTTTATGCATGAAAGCTAAAACGGAAATCGAGTAGCCAAGATGACGCAAAAAACAATTAAACGGTTTTTAAAGAAATTCACCCCACCTCGAAAACGTACCGAAAGTCTACACACTCGGGAGACACTAGGGGTTCAGGTGTCAAATTCGGTCATTTTTTTGACTAATCGTACTGCATATTTCTCCAAGTGGCAAAGAAACCTTTTAAATCGTTTCCCCCATGTTTGAGTATTTCGTTTACGATATTGTTCGTTTCTTCTATAACTTGTTCAACTTTATAGTGGCAATCACTTCCTGGAACTCCTCCTCCGTTGACTACATTTGTCCCGATCTTTCGTTTTGTGTGTTCCCTTTGCCCTATACTTCATCAATATCAGCGCTTTCCGTTTATAAGAGGCTTTTGAAGCGTTTTAACGATTCCTCGCCCTGTAGTCCAGTAACTATATACGTCAGACCAAGCGTCAAATCCGGTAGTTCTGATTTTTTGTGGGATTGCTTATGTTGTTAACCCAATGCATAATTCAAGTTTTCGACCTCGAACGGCGAACGCAACATAGTCAAATATACTAAAAACCGAGGAGTTTTCGTTTTCTTTTCAGATTTTGACGATTTTAAACCTGAAAAAAATTTTCTTATAGAATGTGGCCTGTAGAATCCATAATTTCAAACAGTTCCAAGATTGGGCTACTCAAAAGTTCAAAAGTTACAGCCCTTTGAATTTTCTTTCGAAATTGGTTTCTAGTCTATAACTCTTGATTGAGAAGTCCGATCGAAAAAGTACGAATTGTTTTGGATTCTACGCACCAAAATTAATAAGAGAAAGTGTTTTCCCGAGCAATTTTGGTGCAGTCGATTTTTGGTAAAAAAGGAAGGTAATACACTGCCTTTTTTTGAGCCCCGAAAAAAAAATTGTCTCAGATCGACCCGGAAAAAAATTTTCTTATAGAATGTGGCCTGTAGAATCCATAATTTCAAACAGTTCCAAGATTGGGCTGCTAGTTCAAAAGTTACAGCCCTTTGAATTTTCTTTCGAAATTGGTTTCTAGTCCTATAACTTTTGATTGAGAAGTCTGATCGAAAAAGTACGAATTGTTTTGGATTCTACGCACCAAAATTAATAAGAAAAAGTGTTTTCCCGAGAAAGTTTGGTGCAGTCGATTTTTGGTAAAAGGGAAGGTTATACCTACACTGCCTTTTTTTGAGCCTCGAAGAAAAAATTGTCTCAGATCGACCCGAAAAAAAATTTTCTTGTAGAATGTGGCCTGTACAATCCATAATTTCAAACAGTTCCAAGATTGGGCTACTAGTTCAAAAGTTACAGCCCTTTGAATTTTTTTTCGAAATTGGTTTCTAGTCTATAATTTTTGATTGAGAAGTCTGATCGAAAAAGTACGAATTGTTTTGGATTCTACGCACCAAAATTAATAAGAAAAAGTGTTTTCCCCGAGAAATTTTGGTGCAGTCGATTTTTGGTAAAAAAGGAAGGTTATACACTGCCTTTTTTTGAGCCCCGAAAAAAAAATTGTCTCAGATCGACCCGGAAAAAAAAATTTTCTTATGGAATGTGGCCTGTACAATCCATAATTTCAAACAGTTCCAAGATTGGGCTACTAGTTCAAATGTTACAGCCCTTTGAATTTTCTTTCGAAATTGGTTTCTAGTCCATAACTTTTGATTGAGAAGTCCGATCGAAAAAGTACGAATTGTTTTGGATTCTAGGCACCAAAATTAATAAGAAAGTGTTTTCCCGAGAAAGTTTGGTGCAGTCGATTTTTGGTAAAAAAGGAAGGTTATACACTGCCTTTTTTTGAGCCCCGAAAAAAAAATTGTCTCAGATCGACCCGGAAAAAAAGTTTTCTTATGGAATGTGGCCTGTACAGTGTACAATCCATAATTTCAAACAGTTCCAAGATTGGGCTACTAGTTCAAAAGTTGCACCCCTTTGAATTTTCTTTCGAAATACGCGTCTCGGTGGTTTTTCATCTCTTCTTCGTATTGCTTGCTCCTCTTTGCTGGTGTTTTCCGTCACCTTGGATATTGGGAGATACCTACCACTGTATGATCTGATATCCTGGATTATATTTTGCCCGTTTTTCGATATCAGCATGCGACCAGTTTGTGCTATTATCGTATCTCTGTTTCCAAATTGCTCCGTTATCGTTTATTTTGTCGTGCATAATTTTCCTTCCCTGCGATTACCCGCATGTGCTCTTCCTTTCCCAGTTGGTCATTGAAATTTCCGAGGATTATAAGCGTGTCGTGCTTCGGTATTAATTCCCGAGTTTTCCGTAGTTCTTCATAAAATTCATCCTTATCAGCTTCGTCTACTACCTCTTATACGTTAATGATAGTGATGTTGGCTACTTGGTTTCTTACTCTTAGATAAGCGATTCTTCCATTTACCTTCCTGAAATGAAGTGTGTTTGTTTTGGTCCACCATAAAGTCTATTCCTTTATCAGTTCCTTTCCTGCCTTGCTTGTTTTGCCCTTCGTAATAAAGAGCGTAGCCTAGTCTGTCTATTTTTCTTTCCCCTCTCCTTCTCACCTCATGTATTGCTAGGATTCCAATGTTACCTATAATTCTCCATTTCTTTGGCGATTTCTTCCATTTAAACGGGAACAAGCATGATTCTTATGTTCCACATTCCCATAAGATTTATTACCTTATTGTGTATTTCCATTTTTTGTGTGCAATGAGCAATGCAATGTCGGTAGTCCATTTGAAAGAATAGCCATTGACATTGCAACTATTTCGGCAAATGGACAGAAGTATCTACCAGATCAAGAAGCGACAACTGGGACAGACGTTTTAAAGAACTTTTTAGCAGATTTGGGGTACCCCTGGAACTACACTCTGACCAGGGAGGAAACTTGGAGTCGGTGCTGTTCCAAAGTTTAGGTCAACTGTTGGGCATTCGCAAGACCAGAACCACTGCTACTGCTTTACACCCTCAGTCAGTCGGAACGGTACAACGCATGAATAGCGACAATGGGGAGTACTTGTGTGATTGGAATGAATATCTGAATTTGCTCCTGACGGCGAACCGTTGGGTGGTGCAGGAAACTACAGGAGAAAGTCCAGCTTCCGCATTGTTTGGGAGGGAACCCCAGTTTCCGTGAGATTTAAAATTGGGTCCCGGCCTCTTAAAATTTGGCACAAGACTCGGCCAGGAAGAAAACCGTGGAGAACATGTCACAGAAATTGGGGGTCATCCAAGACAAAGTTTGCAATAATATACAGCTTAAAATCTTTGAAATCCCGTTAAAATTTTGAATATAATCCCAACAAATATTTTTCAATGATTATTAAAGTGCAATATTTTGAAATCTTGGCGCAGTTTGAATTTCCTGGCGTGTTACAGAAATCTTTCTTTGTCTTTAAATTTAAATATTCTTCAACTGTCAAACCTTTCTAGATTTTCTTATACATCTTTGATATTTTCTTGAAAAATGAAAATGATTATTTTCAAATCATTTTTGAAATCCTTCATGTCCAAAAAGCGAGTAAGAAATGGCTGCTTATAAGCTCAGACGAAAGAGTGTTACGGAAAACTACAAAATACGGCAATTTTGACTATTAACGTGGCCACCAATTTTCAATTCGGCGTTATCGCAAAAAAATAATGAGCAAGAATTCGGGGAAGACCAAACTATTAAGTACTCGATAATAAAGTGAACCTTCTAAACTTAATCACCAAGGATCGCGCATTCCTCAAAAGCCCCCCAAAAGTTATCGTTTTGAGAGATCTCCAATCAATGGGTCAACAATCAAATTGGTTGTGTATTCATGAGACGAAAACAAAATACTTGATCGACGATGACTTACAACTTGTGAGATCCATTACCTAACTTAGTGCTGAGTCAGTCGCCTGTGACGTGTGGAGGACCGGGCGAGAGGAATGACTCTCCAATTTCGTGGGTGTGCGAGCAAAATCTTAGAGCATAGTTATTTAACCAGCCATTGCACCATGGATCCTCGTTTTTTGTTATAGCAATTCAAAAAGTAATATTTGATTATCTGCACTTATAGCTGTTTTCTGATAGTTTGGTAGGTTAATGATCCATCAAAATCGATTTTAATTAAATTGCAAATGTCCTCAGATTATAAGACCACAGACAATTTCCCGAAAAATTGAAATAAATTTCAAAATTCACTTTTTTATTTCTAGTAGCAGTACACACATAACATAAAGAGAAATAAGATCCCATCGGCCACCCCAACGGAGAACTACCTCTTTCATATAAAACGTTTGGTATGGTTTCTTCTTAAATTATTGTTAAGATGCTAAAAAAATCACAGGAAAATTTGTGGTGAAATTGTTGATGCCTTAGAAAAACTCTTGCCCATCGCAATAAAAATTCCAAATGTTGATGTACAATCTATTTTTTGGATTAATATGGATCATTAACCCACCACAATATGGCCAAAACACTTCAACTAATATTTTTTGAATATATGTAAAAGTTGCTAACCTTCCGATAATTATATTTTTGCATTTAGTGATAATTAGCTTACAACCAAGTGGTTTGTTTACTAGCACTGCTGCTGGTGCGTTCCAACTAAAGAGCCAGGAAATTAACCTGTAACTTTTGGAAAATGATTCTCATCTAATTCAGGGAAATGGGATCGAGCAGATCGCTCTACTTTGCTCTTTCTTACCTTTGAAGAACTTTACTAGGTATTTAAAAAAAACATTTCAAAGTATAAGGATTTGATTTGCTAAACAAATAGTTAATTAACGATAATTTGGTAAAGTGTTTTGTTTACCACTATAAGTGCGCCCTTACTTACGCATCGGGTAATCAGTTCCAAAGTTGTTTTTCCCATTTAAGTTCAACTCGTTACAACATCTTATACAATGCAAGGGAAGACTTATATCATTTATTCCCTGACGTCATTAATACATCGATCAAGTAGTTTGTTTACCTCTCAAGGTACACGGCAACAATTAATTTAAGGTTGACCCACTGATAACTGAAGTTCCCTTCGAATGATAAAAGTTTGGGGAGAATGCGCGAGGACGGCATTTCCAAGCTGTTCTCACGTTTTAATGAAATGCACTAGATAATTTATGTTAACAGTTCGTCAAATCCATCTTATTTTTATATATTTGGACCAAATAATGATACAAGAAAAAGCTCAGATTTACGTATCTAATGAATATTAATTCCATTTATCTTGCCTACGGAACCTTTCGCTTTTTTTTTACTTTCATTGAGATACACGGGTCGTTTGGATAAGAACAATTTGTTTAATAACTCACCTAACGAGTGATCTATGAGAAAAAATCCAGCTCGAGTACCTTAATCGATGTGTAAATTATTAACACGCAAACAAACTACTTGATGAATTTATAAATGACGATATCATTACTAATTATTTTAATTTCATGAAATCCATCACCTTACGTAACGCATGCAAGTTGGTTGCAATTGTATGTCGGTAGACCTTGCGTAAATAGGAAATAGATGAGGAGATCTAGGAGAAACGTTATGTTTAGTGGGAGTGTACTTGTCCCAAACAAAACACTCTAAATAAATTATCATTAATTATTTGTTTAATTAAACATTGCACCGTAAATATTACCAAACATATAATTATCGAAACGGCATCATCAATCAAAATTTATCGACAAAATTTAAACACTCAACTCCCAAATTTCACGAAAACTTCTGAACTAAGTAATGGAACACAACAGACCTTGCGAGGGTAAAGTAAGTAAGGATCCCTGAGCTCTATTGTCAAACAAAGGTAGGGACATTTTAAATTTTGATTGAGAATCAATCAAGCTGTACTTCAAAGGCATAAACAACGGTCAATATTTGCGAAATCATTGTAGAAAACCCTTAAAATCGCTGGGACTTTCAGTCTTTTTTCTTGTGTTCTACGGCATCAACTGCATGGTTGTTTGCCGTTAGCTTTTAATGAAAGCAATCAATTTTCTGACACTATTTCCACAACCATTCTTTGTGCTTTATTCTTAAATTTTCTTGTACTTAAAACATTGGCTCTGGTAATATAGGTCTTTTCATACTCTGTAGCAACACTTTCTGGAAATATTATAATTTCGCCAGCTATTCCTTTACTTATAACAAGCGGACTTATCTTATCATCTGGTAACTTTTTCATCAACAAGAACCGCGGTAAATTCGTCACATTGCTCACTGTACGTGCATTCCTTACAAGAGGAAAATTATCAATTCTTGTAGAGGATGGATCTTCTCTTTTCCTTCTTGAACCTTGGCCACCCCACAGCAGGCGCAGCGTCGCCATCTACTGTAAGTGATTCTTGATCACTAGTGTAGGATTGTGAGACCTTGTCTTTACCCACGTGGGATAGTTTGTTTTGAAGTTGTGCCGACATATCTATTAGTGCCCCTTTGTTGGCATGCTTGCCGACGCGTAGGTGAAAACCCCCCTTGCGTGGGAGTTAATGGTTCACTAATGCAGAAGCATTCGTCATCTCGACCCACCCGCACCTTAGGACTTCGGGATAAATGAGGAGAGGTAGTGGGATGGTCGCCTTGGATTAGACAAATGATAGGGTCTCTAAGGGAGGCGGTTCGACTAGCCGCCTCCTCGGCCCATTGGTCGCCTTCTACGACCTCCAGGGCGGGAGTGGGCCGATTCTTTCCCCGGCCCCACAGGGGGTACTTCCAGTCTTTGTAACTTTAATCAAAGACAATCTTCAATTGTTTTTTGGAAACTTTTCTTGAAATGAAATTAAATGTTTCCATCAATTGCCTTCGAGAAATAATTAAAGAAAAACGTCTCGCACAGTTTATAGTAAGAGAAATATTGAAATTATATTGCAAATTAACAGTTAAGTTCAAGTATATATTAACACACGGTGTAACACATCAGGTAAGAGTGTAAAAAAACTCAAATCGGGGCTCAAGGTGTTTAATATTCTGATATCTGATTCTCTTTTGCAGCACGATGCGATGGCATTTCGGAAATTAACAAATTCGGAAAGAAAATATCTAAAAACCTGGGCAGAGCCATCTTCCATCTTTTGATCTGTTACAGATACTAAGAAAAAATTAAAGAAGAGACGTATATTACGATATAGCTCTAAAATGGACTATGCAGTTTATTATGTGAATAAAAAATCGTTTAAGTGACTCTAAGAAGCTGAGGATTGGGCCGAGAAGTATTAAAATACCTCTTGAGCTCTTGAGTGAGCAGGGCCGCATTTAGCCATTCAGCGCCCCTAGGCCTACAAACTAAAGAGCGCCCCCTACCTCCGCACTCTTATCGCACCCCATACACGTCCAGTTGTAAATAAATTATTCTTGATATTGTCAAAATTGTATTTGATTTGGATGGTGTATAGAATAACGAAAATATGAACTCCAAAATAGTACACAAACACAATACATTTATGATAGATAATATTCACAAATTCTGACCATTTATTAAAAACCAGAAATAATTACATCCTGGTTCATCATGTAGAAAAAACAAAGTAACAAGTACAACTGGTGCAAGCTATTGCCTCGGAACAAAGCGCCCCGCTGGACAAGTTC
Organism: Photinus pyralis; assembly: GCF_008802855.1. NCBI lineage: Eukaryota > Metazoa > Arthropoda > Insecta > Coleoptera > Lampyridae > Photinus > Photinus pyralis. The sequence goes on from NW_022170819.1 coordinate 6,742,484, forward strand.
AATTATTCGCTAAAAGGGGAGTATGTTTGCATATGACCCTTGGCCGCCGGTGCCCGCAACGTAGCAGGAAGATGGTCTGCATGACCACGAGGATTGCGTTGCGCCCTATTACGCTTACGAATAAGTCAACGATTACGGACACGATAAGCGACGCTAGCAAATTGAACTTTACCTAAAGCGCATTCTTTCTTTTGTACCCCTTCCAATTTAGCGCCCCCTAAAAATTTGCGCCCTAGGCCTGGGCCTAGTTGGCCTAATGGGAAATGCGGTACTGTGAGTGAGTCAGAGAAGAGGTCCTTCAGTCCTTCTGGCTCTGCCTTGACGTGAGATGCATCCTTACGTCTGAAAAATAACGGGTTGTTGAATAGCAGAGGTATTGAAGTGAACCACTCTCGAATTCTGGCCGGGAGGGGGGGATTAAGCGATTACCTAACCTAGACAGGGGTCAGACTCACCCACTCCTCAATTCATAGGTATTGTAACATCTGATGAATTAAGGGTCCCATACACTTCCGACTAGCCTCAAAACAGGCTTCGTTCAGACGCAGTGGAAATCGCGCGATTCTCATGAGTAGTGTTGACGCGAGACGAGACGAGACGAGACTTTCGAAGGTCTCGTCTCGTCTCGATACCTCGAGACGAGAGCAAGCGGAAGTCTCAACTCGACCTGGTTCAGTCTAGTCTCGTGTTGTCTCCGTCTCGTTTGGTCTCGCTTGGTCTCGCCATACTATCCAAAAATGTAGTACATATAAAAGGCACTACGAAGGCACAAGTAAATAACAAAGACCTTCCTTAGCTATCTGCTAATCATGAAACAGAATTTCTTCTGTTATGCGTATTTTAAGGATTTTCTTTAGCATTCTGCAGCTAAAAAATATATGGTTCCAAAAAATGTATCTGGTAATGTAACTAGGTAGGAATTATTTGTTAGAAGAACGCTTGATGGTAGAGTCGATGTCAAAACTGGCTAATAGAATACTGATCTGGCACATAAAAATGCCCTGAAGTCCATTCGATCTGACTGGAGGCCTTTGATCCTTTTTTTAAAGGAAGATTCCACTTAGTGTAGTCATACCTTAAAAACGTGTAAATTCTGCAGCACGTAAATAGTAATAGTATTATATTAAGTAAGTTTTTGTTCCTGAAAGAATGGTTTAAAGCCCGAGGCTTAAGGTAACAAAAACTAGTTTCATCCAGTGTTGCTTATACTTTTTTTCCAATACCGACCGATTTAAATGAGGGATTAAAATTACCCTTTAATGCACAAAAATTAGGGATTAAATTCAAAAAAACAATGTAGGTATTGGAAAACATATTTTTGTTTCATGGATTGATTATGTTAAACCGATACGATAGCAAAATCCTCCTGGTTTTTATATTACGTAATTTTTTTAAGGAAAAGTCATGTCTTGGAGGGGTGTAACTTCTACAGCGCGTCAAATATTCGTGTTTCACTGACTGACTATGTTGAAAAGGTTCACTATCAACCCCATGGAAGCGAATGAAGATATGTTCTTTAGCCTTTCTCGTATTTTGTAGTTTTTTTTAGCTATTTAATGTAACCGTGTCTTTGAAGGGGTGTAACTTCTGCTCGCGCGTCAATTATTTTTGTTTGTTTAATGGATCATTTTTAAAGCTTTACCTATGAATACCCAACAAATGCACATTAAAGTGTACTCCCTCGCCGAAGAGACAATATACAAATTTCAAGGATATGTTGTTGAGCAAAATAAAATTCAAACGGAAATAAAATCCATTAAGATATTTGGACTTAAAAAAATCCTATAAGAATCGAAAGGGTACCTGTTAAATGAACAACGAAGAAATGATCACAAAGAAAATGATATATAACAAAAAGTATAAGTAAAAAATTGAAAATGAATCCAATAATCCAGTATGATTTACCAAAGGGGAAAACGACAACCTTAAAATCTATATAAATAAAAAAGAATATATGTGTATTTATTATTTATTTACTGTCCCTCTCATGTTCTGGGCCCTCAACAGAGTTGTGCCCAATGACAGAGTGACCCACATAATGCTTTTTAGAGGTGCCCCCGCGGAAGGTCTTAAGTTGTTCTATACTACTTTGGTATTTACCTTACGAATTACAAAAACTGCAGGAAAACCTAATTCGGAGTAGCCGGCAAAATGCTCATTGCTCGAAACTGTCACAGATGAAAAATTCTTACCTCAGCCCAAGTTCGAACACCCCTCTATCTGTCTGTCTCTCATTTTTGGGGACTGGTGGGACGTATGCCCGCAAAGGTTTATTCTCACGGGCGACCGGGAAAAAATAGGATTTTACATTTTATAGTCGAACCTGCGGGAGATAGTGACTGGATATTTAGAACGTAGGTTTCTTCGAAGGCGTTAAGGTGCATTTCAAAAGCATTTCTCGAAATTCCGACGGCGAACGGGAAAAAAGCGCAATTTCTTAAAGAGGGCACGGGTTCGCCGGCGAGTTCGCCGGATCTTCCAGTTAGTTAATTGGAAATGGAAAAGTGTGCTGTACTGCTGTTGTTGAAAGCCAAAAATTATTACTTCAAATTTTCGATAAACAAATTTTTATCGAGTACAGATAGTTACTTGTACTGCATATTTCAAGATCACAAAAAGATGGGAAATTTCAAGAAAACCGAAGTATTTCTACTTTACAGAAATCGCTAAAATGAAATTTTCCGAAGGAATTGATGACCAATCGCAAATAGGAAAGATCTAAATGCACATGATTCCCAAACTATAATCGGTTACTGCTTAAAATATTACTTGAGGTTTTCTACTAAAAGGAAAACTTTTTTTCTCTCTTCAAGAAGGAAGAACTTCTAAAAGGATTCGATGGGGAGAAGGATCAGAATTTGTTAATAAAACGACGTATAATATTCATTACTTTAAATCATTTTATTCAATGTTTAAATTTAAATAACAGAATAGTTTAAATTTTCCGGTCGTGAATAAGATTTGTTCCCATTCTTTACTTTTTCATGGTGGAATTTTCATCATCGCGTCAGAAACGAATTGATTAATAAAGTAGATTGCCATTATGAGGTACGTTTATGTACTTCCCTATGCGCTGCGGGACTTCCGTAGAGAACAACCCCACGTAGCCCGCAGGGCACGGCACGGGTATTTAACAGCACGTGCCATGAGGTTTGAATTTGCGAAGTTGCAATCGCGATCAGTATGAGAAGAATTTGAACTCATTACTGAGGGAAATAGGGGTTGCTCGTGACAAAATTTAGGGGAACTCGCCACTTAACTTTTGGTATTTATCTCAAAGGTGATGTCGCGATGCAAAGACGGTTGACAACACGAGGCCCTTGCGATAATTAAAGTACCACAGCATTCAATGCAAATGAGCTTGAGTCGTTGAAGAACGATAACGTGATAGCGCTTATCAATCAGGAGCTAGCTATAATTCGATCGATTAGAGATAAATTCCAATCACAATACTAATTACAATTTGGCATATGGCAGTTTCAAGACTAACAGCATGAATAAATTAGTGACGGAATCGTTCTTCCTCTAACAGTCAACTTGAACACGTTCGACTGTCTCGCTTCAACTTCCTGTCGAGTGTGGGAAAATGAGGCAGGTGCTAGAGTTGTGTTAATCACAGCATGCATAGGAATTTTTTATATCCTTGACTGTCCAATTTCTTTCTTTGCAATCCACTTTTTACAGCTCGACTATCTCATCATGTTTTTATGGTGTATTGCGATTTTTGCAAAAATATGTAATCTTGATGCTGCGCTACTTAACATTTAATTCACGACCTCTGGCTTTTATTCTTCACTTCTTCCTCCTACAACGTTTGCAGCTGATAGTTATATCCTTCTCGCTCGATTGTTGCGGAGCACGTGCTCCTATTGCTTTCCCACGGTAGTTTAATCCCCCCTTTACACTTGGTATGCATGAGCGGAATCAGTTGGTTCACTGAATCACTGATTGCCTACTCTACACTACCGTTGCTTGCGCCGCATGCAATACAAATAAGTAATTATAGACGCACTTCTTTCATTGAAATCCAGGTACTGAATTTCAATGAACCAATTTTTAAGTACGTTTTGCGGATTTCTCCATTTGAACTTGCCGCCCGTAAACCATTTACGTCCTTGCAAGCGCGAATGCAAGGTCGCCTTTATTCCGGATGACAATGGAAAACGCGTCGGCACGTGAGCCAACCGTTCCTGATGAAATTCGTCAAAATGTAACCATGCCCAATGCAAATTAAGTTGAACTGATGAGTATGGTAGGGATCATCAAGATTCCCACCTAAAAAATCATGCCTGATTGTACAAGGTCTGCGTAGGACATCTTCGAAGCGTGGAATTTTTAATCGTAAACACCTTGCGCAATTAACAAACATTGGCACATATCTGAAGGGTCTCATTTTTAGGATGCCTGCCATTGTTCTACAGCTATTTCAACACTATAGGTAAGCATAGTTGAGATAGAGGTATTGCAAGAACTGTTTGGAGACAGATAAGCATTGGCAAATGGCTTCAAAATAAAAATTCAAACTGAGGTTTCAAAGTACTGATTGTGGCCAGGATTATTTTCTTCGTAGCAAGGAGGCGCCTTTGGAACCCAGCCGATTGCATAATTTGTATTGTGTTTTTACGATAAATGTTATCGACCGTTGTAAACAATGGTAAAATAAATATTGTTCCCATATATTTATTTACTTTGCTTGTCAGAACGGGTCTTCAATTTCGCAATTATAGTTTTCGCCATATGAAACCCAAAAGGTACAAATGCTCACTATAAGGTGAAAATGTTCCGTGGATTGTTCGATAATTTTGGTTGTTATTTCGTTTCGTTTCTTGTCCTAATGAAGCCCCTTACGAAAGAAGTAGAGAAATTGACTTTTCGTTCAACATTGACACGGTTCTATCCCGTATTCGTCCCAAAGAAACCCTACATCTAGGTTCCTAAGAAAAATGTGCCTCCAGAAGCTTACCCTGAAAGGTTTGCTCCAGGTATATTCAGTCTTATCACCTGAAATTTACAACTCCAAAAAAATTCGTCCCCAGAGGAGTACTCTCACGCCAAGAAGTTCGAGTAATCAAAGCAAACGCCACTCGCCCTTGTAATAAGTGCCATAGGTTACAATCTTACCTATGTGATAAAACTCTTCTGGAAATTCGTCCCCAAGGAAACTTAAGCTCGCAGTTAAATTGGCGCGTATAAAATATCCCACAAAGAAAATGTACTCTTGGGAGATAAGAAACCAAAAGTTTACTTCGGAAATATTCAACTCCAAGAAAAAGCTCCAAGCAGAAAGGTCACTTCCGGAACATTTATCACCACAAAATTCGCCCTCGAAACATTAAGCTAAAAATAGTCTAAACGTTAATTCTCCCCGAAAATTAGTCCATGAATTTATTTATTTATTTATTTATTTATTATCCTCCACCACTGAACCATAATGCCGGTATGATTCTTTTTCGGAAGAACTAAATTTTCCATCAACAAATTCCGTGTCGAGGAAAGGTCGATCACGAGGTGCCGAAAATTCGTCTTTAAAAAACCCGGCCCCAGGTCAATTTTTGTCCAAGAAGATTTTCCCTTAAGCAGGATCGCACCCAAAAAATTTACCCCTAGAATATTTTGCCGGTTCCATCAGGTAAATGTGCCTCAGAAAAAGTCACCTCCCGAAGTTTCCGAAAAATCCGTCACCAAAAAATTCGTTTCCGAAATATTCGCCACCCATGCGGCCCTGGAGATCAGCCCCCGGATAATGCGCTCTCACCGGTATATTTCTTCTCCAAGAATGTGCCCCAAGAATGTTCAATTACATAGTAAAACGTACCTACGTTGTAACGACTTCACACTCCGAAAATTTGTCCCCAACAAAAATGACCTTTGAGTAAATTCGCCTCCCGGAAGACAATCCTCAAAGAATACACTTTTAAATGTACCTCAAGAAATGCCACCCCCAGGTAAATTTTCCCCGGGGAAAGTTACCTCCCGAAGATTAGTTTTCGGAATATTTCTCTGGATAAAACTCGCCCCGAAGGCTGAAATCGCGACTGAAATATTTTCCTGCAAAACATTCACCTAATTCACTGCAAAGAAACGTCGATCACAACCACTCCCATGAAATAACTGTAATGTACTTAAATCTAATGCTCTCTTTTATTGTGACAAAATTCACCCCATCAGCCTCCGAAAATTCGTCTCGAGGTAAACTAGAAGATTTGCCCTTAACCCTTGCCCACAAAGCAAAGATTTTTTCTCCCTCAAGAAATATAGCGTCATGGGAAAAGTAACCGTGGAAGATTTGTTTCAGGAAGATTCGTCACTACAAAATTCGCTCCCGGAACAGTCGCCACGAAGAAAAGTCGCTTGCAGGTAGCTGGTAGATTCACCCTTAGATATCCGCCCTTGCAAATCCGGCCTATGAATTTGCCCCGATGGAAGTCACGTTACAAGGTAAAGACCACTCGCCATTGAAATAACTGCGTTGTACTCCTTTTTATTTCTGTGACAAATTCGCCCCCGCAAGATTGATTTTGAAGATGGTGACCCCAAAGAAACATCGCATCAGGTAAATTCGTTCCGGGAAAATCCAGTTCCACAACATTCGTTTCCAGAAGACCCGTCAGTACTGAATTGGCACCGGGAATATTGGGAACTAAGAAAAATCACAATTCATCCATGGAATTTGCGCCTTCAAGAAAAATTGCACCCCCAAAAGGAAGACCCAGGAGAGGACCATAATTCTCTTTAGATAAAAGTATTGTATCGCACCCAGCCCAATTTGTTCCAAGAATTCAAGAATTTTTTTGTGCTGACGCTTCTTTGTTGGTTTTTGTAAAACAAATTTCATAATTCCTCACGGAAGATGAGCGCAAATGCAAAATCGTTCTACTCCCTAGAGGCCTTTTAAAAATCAAAATCGCTAATCCAAAATTATGTCTTGCGGGAAAGGTGATTGCAAATGCAATTCTCAGCGGAAATGCCGAAAAATGCAAAATCGAAAACTGAAAATTAGGTTTTTCGCAAAATGGAAAATGAATTAAATTTTTAGTTTTCCATTCGACTTGAAAAAGGTTATTACGATTGCAGGTTTGATTTACTCTTTTTAAAACTTTTCTAACAGTATATCGCTTCCACAGTTATTCCCATAAACGTAGCAGGTCGAGTTATCTAACCTAAAATCGTTTACAGATTCGGGAAGATCAGACAGAAAAACCCGAGTAAAACCGTTTTTCCATTTTTCTAAGTACTATGCTGAGAAAAAATTAACGAAGAAACCCCTAAAATCGGATCGTTCATTTTCCTGATCCAGAAAAACACTTGTTTTGATGGGGCAGAGGTAGGCGGTAGGGTGTGTATTCCAAAGCTGCTCATACACTTTTGGGACCCTACGAAGATTATACGAGAAAATTCTGGAAGATGCGAACAATAAAACGTAGTTTCAGGCTTAAAGCGTCACTATCTATCAAGATTGAGATTGAGGCCTGTTTTTTTTTCCTATTGCGACGCATTAGGGCTTTGACCGATTATGCACGAAAAATACTCCCAAATGTTTCAATCTGAAAGTGGCAGCGAAGAAAAATAAACCGACGGCATCTTCTCACTCGAAGATTTATTGCGCATTTTTTGCGAGTAGCCCACTTTCAACAAACAACGCAAAACCAACAATCTATATATCTATAACGAGATAAAAAAGCAGATCAATTTTTCTCAACTTCTTAAATCTTTTTCAGATACCAATGTAAATACTTAGACATTTTTCGCTGGCAGGTATGTGTACTATACTTTCGTAATAGATAAAGTACTTGATTGCGATATTGAGACCACGTCAGGTTAAGAAAACAAAAAAAATCTATTACACCACGAGAGGAAAATTTATAACGAGCGCCTCTTCGTTAATTAAATTTAATTATTCCAATAACTCGAGCGATCGCGCACATTCTAATTACCGGTACAAAAAAGACTAAGCGCCGATTTCCATTTCTGCGGCCGCTCAATAAATTTGGTTTCAATCCCTATACTAATCGTACAACAGTTATTAACGTGTTTTGTGAAATGGAATTCTATGCAAGTAACACAAAGACAGAAACATAAAGGAAACTGTATTAGAAAAGGACGGATTAGTGAAATAATTTCAAGCACGTTCGTCCACAATCACAGCACGAGCGAAGAAAGAGAGAAGCTAATAAGTAATAAAGTAACGTTGGCGTTTTGCCAGAAAGAGACGAACAAGCGGCTCTTCTAACTGAATTCTAATATGAGTAAGTGCGAGCGAGAGGAGCAGGAATGAGAAGGATGAACAGCAGCTGCACGCGCTGACACAGGTGGCCAAAGTGTGGGAACGAGCTGGCTTCTGCGATTCCCACGATCCGAAGCTTGGGCTTGCGACCAACACACACCTTGGTCCGATATAAAAGCGGGGCCCCCTTCCACTTTCAGTCATTCAGAGCTTTGCTTCTCTACAGTAAACATATCCGAAAGTGAGTGTGCGGTGTATTTACGAGTGATTTTGATTTTTCCAAAAAAATGTCTTACGAAATGTTACCGGTTGAAGAACCACAGCCCATCTCCAGGACCTACCAGTACAGGAAAGTGATGAAACCGATGCTGGAAAGGAAGAGGAGGGCGAGAATTAATCGTTGCCTGGACGAGCTTAAGGAGTTGATGGTTTCGGCTTTGCAAAGTGAAGGTGAAAACGTTTCAAAGTTGGAAAAGGCCGATATTTTGGAATTGACCGTGCGTCATCTACACAAGTTGCGTCGGCAGCAGCGGCTCGCCACAAATCCGGTTATCGACGCTGACCGTTTTCGTGCAGGATTCACGCATTGTGCGAACGAAGTGTCCAGATGCCTAGCGTCGATTCCAGGCGTCGACGTACAATTGGGCACGAAACTGATGACCCATCTGGGACACCGACTGAACGAAATGGACAAAGTTTCGCCGCTGGTGATACAAGTCAGCAGTCCCTACACACCTCCCGGTTCACCTGTACCTGAAGGCGGTATCCCTCAGACATACGTAATGCCTTTAACACCCGCATCGTCAACGTCGTCCTGCCGCCAGTCGCTGTCCCCAAACCAGCCCATGGACTGCTCGACGACGGGCCTATTAAAAGTGGCGCACAAAGCCGAAGTCTGGAGGCCGTGGTAAAAATTGCAATAATCCTCTTAATCAATAAGTCTTCCACAATTTAATTATATCATGGTTAATACTTGGTGAAAATTTGTACATAGTTTCAAGTCTCACTGCGTCTTTCATTTGTTTTAATTTACTAAAACGTTAATTACGATAGGTCATTAATTTAATTGCTCAATTGCTTTAAGTGGTAGGTAGAGTTTATAACATAAGACAAAGAGGTTGATCTCTCAATGTAAAATAGGAGAATGAAGCTTTAATGTGTAAATTCGTAAGAATCGGGTAAAAACAAATTATTAATGTATAATAAGTACCCACGTGATATGTTCAAAGTTTGTACCTGTGATGTCATAATTTGAAATACAATTGTGTAATTAATCAAAATTATTGCCTTATGATGTTCAAATTTGTAAATTTGTATTCGAGCAATACTGTGATACACATATTTGTATTTTTATAATCGAGTTTCAAAATAAATATGACTTGTTATTTAAAACTTATATCTTGTTTCTTTTTTTTTGGAAAAGATGAGCCTGAAAAAGGTAAGTGAAAACCTAGAAAAACTTTCAGTACCAAAGAAAGATTGTTGCTAACTTTAGACCGAGCCTCAAACAAAACAATTGAGGGAAAGCGAAAGTTGAAACTGTTTCCCTCGCTTTTCTCAGCAGGGCATTTTCATCGTACAGTGTCGTCCTCTAACTACCGTTTTGGAAGCCGGAAGAAGCGAAATTGAAAACCAGAATAGGTGTCGCCAGTTGCAAAGAAGCTGTTGACGAGTCAGCAGTTTTCAGAGGTGAATAAACAAGATTTTGGTTTGGTTCTCTACTGTTTCTATCGTTTTCTTTTATTTCGCTATTTACGCACGATTCCGCTTAATGGGAGGCGCTTTTGATACAGAACACAACGTTTGCACCCCCTTTTGAGCCAAGTTGCAGTCATATTGATTACAGATTTATACAGGGTGAATTTACGCAGATGAAAACTACAGATAGAGAAATAGGAGCAATTTGTTTTTTAATAGGTCTCGTTCAAAAACATTTTCTGTTTCCATTTGCCTTTCCAGCTGTGATATTACGGGTTGCAGAAACAAGCTGTACAGGGAAAATAATAAGTTATATAGGTAGGTACTATTTTCCTTTAAATTTTCAACGTTAAAAAGGGAGCTGTAACTGAAATCGCTTGCCTAAAGACTAAAATGTTAAAGAATTCTACATCATAAGAGGAGCAATCTGTACCAGTCTTTGGCATATTTTGAGTAATAAACCGAAGTAGTAAATTACTATGCATTTTTAGAGGCAAACGTATTCAAAATTTGACACATTTTCATCGATATTTTCATCAAAATTGTATAATTTCGACCTTTTCTAAAAAGAGCCTAATATTGTCACTGCTTTTCTGACCTACACTATTTCTTTTATCGCCACAAATTTTACCAATAAATAACATAATTTTCCTAAAATCTTGTATTCTATCCTGCGACATTCGACACATTCGAAACATTAGGAAGATCAAAGCTCAGATGAGAACTTGTCTGACAGCGTTGCTACCGCCATAAATAACCGACCTTTCACAGTGGTTACAGAAGACAACGGCGATCTACATCTTTTGAGACCTTCTATAATGTTTATTAGGCTCCTTAAAATTTTTCCTGGCCTGGTGCAGAAGGCGTCCCTGAACGATATAATTTAATCCAAGAAGTTAAGAAGGAGACACCTCCAAAGGGTACAGACGTTGAAGGGGTCGGTCCAGGCTAATCAGCTCCGCCTAATACCATCATGTCCAATAGCAGGAGCTTCTCGATTATTAAAATTCTGAGCCATTGTAATAAATGCTAAGTCTTCTTTACGAAAACACTCTCACACCGCGACCGACTAAGGAGCTTATTGCTGTGAAGGAGGTAGTTCGTACTGAACCAGTAGTTTCAAAAGTTCCAGGAACAAGAGTAATTAAAATGCGCCGAGGAAGAATCCTGGAGAAGCGGCGACGTTATGGAAAATGGACTCATCTCATGCCCCTCCAGAAACCAGAACGTAAAATAATTCTACTAGCCCAGGCATCTACTCGCACCGGAATGTTAATCGAAAGTGTTTTTCGTGAAACCATATTTTAAAGAAACGAACGTTTTTAGCATACAAGGCGTATACAAAAGAGACTTTTTGCTCCTTTTACATGCGGCATCGGGGTGTGACACGATCTCATCTTTATTCATAAAAACATAGAAGACAGTTTGGAAATTGTTAAACGAGCAGGATTCAGCTTCAAGCTGTGTATGGGGGAGGAATATTCTCATCTTTGAACGAGTTCTTCCTCCAACGTCCGACGTAGAGTCTCTCCATTCTCAGCGCGTGTATATATCTTCTGGTACAACTTTGGCTTGAAAGCAGCTTGGGAACGGTAGACATTTCATAGGCAACTCACCCTGACACAAAGCATATTACCTCCAGCACCTGACATGCTATTACATTTAATTACATGTAATTGCAAAAGCCAGTGTGAGAGCAACTGCGATTACGCATAACCCCCGTCTTTTTCTGAACAGTTTACGACCACGACCAGCTAAATGGGTGCCATAAATGGCGCGCAATAACGGTCGTAGTGTTTTCGTGTCACTTAGGTCCTTTCTATCACTGTACCGAGTGCAGCAAGCGGAGGAAGTGAGGGTTGAATATTTTTAAAACATTAGACATTTAGGCACGGGAATTAAAAAAAAGGTGCGACCGGTAGTTCTGATTTTTTGTGGGATTGCTTATTATAATTCAAGTTTTCGACCTCGAGCGGCGAACGCAACATAGTCAAATATACTAAAAAACCGAGGAATTTTCGTTTTCTTTTCAGATCTTGATTTTGACGAATTTAATTTTAAATTTAAGATTGGGCTACTAGTTCAAAAGTTACAGCCCTTTGAATTTTCTTATAGAATGTGGCCTGTAGAATCCATAATTTCAAACAGTTCCAAGATTGGGCTACTAGTTCAAAAGTTACAGCCCTTTGAATTTTCTTTCGAAATTGGTTTCTAGTCCATAACATTTGATTGAGAAGTCCGATCGAAAAAGTACGAATTGTTTTGGATTCTACGCACCAAAATTAATAAGAAAAAGTGTTTTCCCGAGAAATTTTGGTGTAGTCGATTTTTGGTAAAAAGGAAGGTTATACACTGCCTTTTTTTGAGGCCCGAAAAAAAAATTGTCTCAGATCGACCGGGAAAAAACATTTTCTTATAGAATGTGGCCTGTAAAATCCATAATTTCAAACAGTTCCAAGATTGGGCTACTAGTTCAAAAGTTACAGCCCTTTGAATTTTCTTTCGAAAATGGTTTCTAGTCTATAACTTTTGATTGAGAAGTCTGATCGAAAAAGTACGAATTGTTTTGGATTCTACGCACCAAAATTAATAAGAAAAAGTGTTTTCCAGAGAAATTTTGGTGCAGTCGATTTTTGGTAAAAAAGGAAGGTTATACACTGCCTTTTTTTGAGCCCCGAAAAAAAAATTGTCTCAGATCGACCCGGAAAAAAAAATTTTCTTATAGAATGTGGCCTGTAGAATCCATAATTTCAAACAGTTCCAAGATTGGGCTACTAGTTCAAAAGTTACAGTCCTTTGAATTTTCTTTCGAAATTGGTTTCTAGTCCATAACTTTTGATTGAGAAGTCTGATCGAAAAAGTACGAATTGTTTTGGATTCTACGCACCAAAATTAATAAGAAAAGTGTTTTCCCGAGAAATTTTGGTGCAGTCGATTTTTGGTAAAAAAGGAAGGTTATACACTGCCTTTTTTTGAGCCCCGAAAAAAAAATTGTCTCAGATCGACACGGAAAAAAATTTTCTTATAGAATGTGGCCTGTAGAATCCATAATTTCAAACAGTTCCAAGATTGGGCTACTAGTTCAAAAGTTACAGCCCTTTGATTTTTCTTTCGAAATTGGTTTCTAGTCTATAACTTTTGATTGAGAAGTCTGATCGAAAAAGTACGAATTGTTTTGGATTCTACGCACCAAAATTAATAAGAAAAAGTGTTTTCCGGAGAAATTTTGGTGCAGTCGATTTTTGGTAAAAAAGGAAGGTTATACACTGCCTTTTTTTGAGCCCCGAAAAAAAATTGTCTCAGATCGACCCGGAAAAAAAAATTCTTATAGAACGTGGCCTGTAGAATCCATAATTTCAAACAGTTCCAAGATTGGGCTACTAGTTCAAAAGTTACAGCCCTTTGAATTTTCTTTCGAATTGGTTTCTAGTCTATAACTTTTGATTGAGAAGTCTGATCGAAAAAGTACGAATTGTTTTGGATTCTACGCAACAAAATTAATAAGAAAAAGTGTTTTCCCGAGAAATTTTGGTGCAGTCGATTTTTGGTAAAAAAGGAAGGTTATACACTGCCTTTTTTTGAGCTCCGAAAAAAAATTGTCTTAGATCGACCCGGAAAAAAATTTTCTTATAGAATGTGGCCTGTAGAATCCATAATTTCAAACAGTTCCAAGATTGGGCTACTAGTTTAAAAGTTGCAGCCCTTTGAATTTTCTTTAAAAAAAATTAGTGTTTCTATTAGTCCTGTCTTAGCCTACATCATTAATTTGAGTTTTGAAACTGGTGAGTTCCCTGACTGTTTAAAAAAAGGTGTAGTAGTTCCTCTGTTTAAGAAAGGGAATGTGACCAACCTTAACGACTATAGACCAATATCCTTGCTTTCCCTTTTCTCTAAAATAATAGAAAAAATTATAAAAATTAGAGTAGTGAAGTTTTTAAACATAAATAATTTCTTAAGTAAAAAGGTGGTCAAAAAGTAGGTAATTCTCTAGTCTACTCATCTAGTCTACAATCTTTGAATAGAGTAGCCTTACCAAGACTCTCGTGTGAGGCTTTTAAGCGGTTTTATGTATACAATTGTGTAAAATTCTACAATAAACTTCCAAATTCTATCACTAGTTTAAATAGAGTGACAATTTTTTTAAAAGGATTAAAAACGTGGCTGTTTACTTTTAGCCAGGAATTTTGAAAATTATTTTCAATAAGGTTTGCGAGTATATGTAAAGACTTTAGTAGCGAATAAGGGATGATAAGTATATATTTAAAACAAATTGGAATATTTAAACAATTCGTACCAAAAGAACCCTAAAATCATTTCAATTGTTTCAAAAGTTTTTTAAAGTTGTATAAGAGTTCGTTTATTATAAATTACGGTATTTAAACAATTTAAGGGTAGTCGGAAAATAATTACTTAGATTTTGTTTGGTCCTTAATCTACACATCTCAAACCAATAAAATTAATTACAAAAATTGTACCACTGGAAGTAATTTTTAAACTTCATTCTTTTACTTGGGTGAAAGCTATGAGATAATGCAATAACAATTTAGAGGTGATCGGGAAATAATTATTTAAGTACTTGTTTGATTCTAAATTTTCACATATCTACTTCCAAATAAAAGTGCTGTATAAATTTGGTCCAAAACATCGACCAAAAAACTTTCCCAGAAATACCACTTTTCAGGTTGCAGCTGTCCCGCCGTTGTTTAGTCGCCTCCTACGACACGCAGTGCTCTCTGCGGTAGGAGTCTTTTTTCCCGCTCCTACACGGGTAGAACTCTCTGGTTGCAAGAATAAAGATCCCTAGCTTCCAGAGTACTTAAAATTAAACAAGGAAAGAAAGATAAAACCTGAACTACACGTTATGCTATTACTGACATTAACCAAAATCGTCCTGAAACATTCCATTTTCACGCCTAGTTTCTGTCAGGAAATTTTAGTTTCCATGACAAAGGCAGAGCAGACTACGTTTTGTGCCGCTTTTCCGGCTTTACTTGTCATAAATCAAAAGTTACAGGTATATAAAAATTGAAATTTTATATTAAAATACGATTTCGGGTAAAATTCAATACAAAACTCGTCCGTAAAATGACATTACCTGACTCGGGAATTAAAGTACCCGGCCCCATGGGGCCTCGTACTTCAATATTTCCTCGCCAGCAATTTTCCTGGCTTTTATGCAAATAACTATTGCTGAGAACGTGATGAATGCTTTGTTTTTTTCACAAAGTGTTTGTTACGTACATGCAGAGAAAAATTAGAGCAATGCACTCCTCCTCCTGCTTTTAGCAATGGTTAGCAATGTATTACATTTTTCTCGGCTGGCGACTATCTTTTTTTCGCCCTAAGAAGGCTCTTGCATCGAGGAGAATCTCCCAAAAAGATTATTTTAGCCTTTATTTGATTATAATATAGATATTTGACTGCAAACCCTTTTTACTATTTCCTAGGATGGGATTTTTTAATTACTTTCGTGTTAAATCGAAAATTCGTTTCCGGCTCTGGTCTCCATTCAAACTAATATCGTTAATCAGCGGCAAATTGTGTACTAATTGGATTTATGCGTGTTTGCCGTGTACAAATTGCGACGAACTAGAAAATTGATAGGGATTATTCAGGACGGAACGCGAATTTTACTATTTTTAGGTCATAAATCAATACTAAAGGCCTCAACCTACTTCATCAAAATTGAATGGAGATCTATGATGTTTTAACTTTAAGTAATCGAGTGAATTGTTCGATCATGAGGGCAGTATAACTTCGATTTCTGCATGTTGCCCCTAATCTTGGGCGCCACCTCCTGTTCGTGTCTGTTGCTATGACAAATTGCAAGGAATGACGTTGGTAGGCATCCAGAAATTAGTTTTTCAGCAGACTTCGAATAGAATTTATTACATGTAGAGAATTGGGTGTATACAATCACAGATGTAATATGATACAATGTAAGTAGATTTTGTTTTTTGTACGTGAAATGTGTGTTGCCTGTACATCTACCAGTTGTTCAGATTCGGAGTTGCCACAGAATTTACATAAAAAGCGTTCATGGTCTTAGCAATGACTTCATTCAATGTTAGCGTATGCGATGCGGTCGTAATATTTTACGCTAATCGGCATCATAGATTATTTATTGTTTATTAATAATGGCACCTATTGTCTAATTTCCGCTTGGAGTGATTACAACTCTCCACTGCGCTTTATACAGTTCTCTTTGCTCCACGGTAGTTACCTGGAGACCATAGATCTGTGATATTTAAGTGATGACACGTGGTAGCTTTACAAACTCAGGTAGACACCAGTTGAACTCCTACACAAATGTTTAGATAATATGCAAACGCGCCTCTTAGTTCAGTTCAAGAATTTTGGTGCCATTAGTGAGTGCGAGAAAAATAAATTTGTTTAATGCTCCCAACAAGCGTACTCAGGTAATACTTTACATTACTAATTAAAATAGTTCAAGGTTGTAATGTACGTTTACCGAACATCCGCCCGCGGTTGCTTTTAGATTAATGGAGCAACCACAAAATTGCAATTTCTATCCAGCATGGGGATTTGGATGCGTTTCTGTCCTCCGTCTCCGTTTTTTGTCATTTGTATTTGCGTTATATTCTAAATATGCGAGATATGTTATCGTAGTTAAACATAACATTTATGTTTATCAGTTGATTAAATGGAATGAAATGGGAAAAAATTCTTACATTGGCAGTAGGTTAGTAGATGATTCTAGTATTTCACTGTTACCATATAAGGGCTCTTCACTTCAAGTGTGTTTAGTGTATAGAGGTGAGTGGTCGATGACCAGCGCAGGGATTTCAGAAACAGGACATTACTGTTGGCCCCTTTTGTCGAAAACGAATTTTTATAAGTGGGTTACGTTCGTGTTGCTTACGTGGGAGACGTAGAATGTAGTAGTCGTAATTCGTAAGACACATTTTGAAAAAGTAGTGCCCTTTTTTTGTGAAAATAGGGTTCCTAACTTCACCCAGCATGTGATTGACAAGAGTTTAATTTTACACCGCAAAAATAAAAGTTGGAAGGTGGTGGTTTCAACAGGATGGTGCACTCGCGCATAACGGCATAATCGTGCCAGAATACCTATCGGACAATTTCCCGGAAAATGGAAAATATGTGCGATAGGTAGTCTCGCACTATTAGGGCGATGTGCGCTGGTGCACCATTCTGTTTTAACCAACAGCTTCCAACTTTTGTGTGTGCCGTACATCGTTGTATTCGTAATAAAAAATGCTACTCATTACAGCATGTACTTTTTTTTACGGACCATATAAAAAATAAAGTTGTTGACGATTTCTTCGAAACTTAACGCTGCCTTGTAGAGCTCAAAAACCGGAAAAATCTCTTTAGTTGGCTTTATTTCCTTTGACCATCGTCGTATCTTCTATGGTTTCAGAGATCCCCGTGATAGACATCCTTATCTTGGACAGGGTGTATATAGTACATATTTGCACCCATAAAAGAGGGTGCTGCGTTTGATAATTAAATTTAGCGAAATTCAGTAGGCCATTTTGGAAAAGTAGTGGCGTTACATTGAAAATGGAACGTACCCTCGTCTAGTAATTTTAACGCGACGTACAGTTCATATTTGCACTCTTAAAAGAGGGTGCTTGCGTTTTATACTCGGCTTTATAAGTAAATTTAGCGAAATTCAGTAGACCACTTTGGAAAAGTATTGATTTCCCCATTGAAAATGGAACGTACCCCCGTCCAGTATTTTTAACACGACGTACAGTTTATATTTGCACTAATAAAATAAGGTGGCTGCCTTTGATTCTTAAATTTAGCGAAATTCAGTAAACCACTTTGGAAAAATAGTGATTTCCTCATTGAAAATGAAACGTACCTACTCCCGTCTAGTATTTTTTACGCGACGTTAGTTCATATTTGCACTAATAAAAGAAGGTGGCTGCCTTTGATTCTTAAATTTAGCGAAATTCAGTAAACCACTTTGGAAAAATAGTGATTTCCTCATTGAAAATGAAACGTACCTACTCCCGTCTAGTATTTTTTACGCGACGTTAGTTCATATTTGCACTAATAAAAGAAGGTGGCTGTCTTTGATTCTTAAATTTAGCGAAATTCAGTAAACCACTTTGAAAAAATATATTTCCTCATTGAAAATGAAACGTACTCCTGTACAGTATTCTTAACGCGACGTACAGTTCATATTTTTGCACTAACAAAAGAAGGTGGTTGCGTTTTTAATTAAATTTTGCTAAATTCAGTAAATCACTTTGGAAAAGTAGAGATTTCCTCATTGAAAATGAAACGTACCTACTCCCGTCTAGTATTTTTTACGCGACGTTAGTTCATATTTGCACTAATAAAAGAAGGTGACTGTCTTTGATACTTAAATTTAGCGAAGTTCAGTAAACCACTTTGAAAAAGTATATATTTCCTCATTGAAAATGAAACGTACTCCTGTACAGTATTCTTAACGCGACGTACAGTTCATATTTTTGCACTAACAAAAGAAGGTGGTTGCGTTTTTAATTAAATTTTGCTAAATTCAGTAAATCACTTTGGAAAAGTAGAGATTTCCTCATTGAAAATGAAACGTACCTACTCCCGTCTAGTATCTTTAACGCGACGTAAGTTTATATTTGCACTAATAAAAGAAGCTGGCTGCCTTTGATACTTAAATTTTGCTAAATTCAGTAAACCACTATTTGGAAAAGTAGAGATTTCCTAATTCAAAATGAAAGGTACTCCCGTTGTGGGTCGCCCACTCTTCGTTGTTGTACTGTCGAAGTGCCTCCTTAAGGGCTGCCTGTTTGGCATTGACTTTCCGTTTAACGTTTTCTTCGATGCCTGCAGACAACTGTATCGAACATATCCCCATCTTGTATTTTTATCGCGGCGTAGAGTTTATTTGCACCAATAAAAGAGAGTAACAACAACATTGATAATTAAATTTAGCTAGTTATGTTCTTTGGAGGGGTGTAATTTCTGCAGCGTGTTAAAAATTTTTGTTTCTTTCATGGATTGTATTTAAATAAATATGAAATTAAAAAAAAATCGACCCCTTTACCCTCGCCGTTTTCGATTTGCATAATTTTACAACAAATCGATTCTATTTAGTGTAGTCATATCCTTTGGAGAAGTGTAACTTCTCTGGCGAGTCAAATAGTTTCATTTCTTTTAGGAATTCTATTTAAAAGGATTACTAGCTACCCGATGAAATGCGTATGATAATACACACCTTCGCCGATTTTATTTTGCATAATTTTTTAAGAAAATTCAATCCTGTTTAGTAGTACATAAATATCGTACATTTTTTCAGAATATTTTCTACCCCTGCTTAGAGGGGTTTATTCATCCCTCGATTTATCCTAACATTTCCCAATAAACAGTATTGGCTATTTGAACTTCTACGAACCTATCACATTAAGTGAACTTTGTTTATAATTGGTGTCAAAATAGAATTGCAAGTAATTTTAGACTGCGTTAATAACCAGAAAGCATTTTGCCTTATTTCGCATACTAAACGTACTATTTTAAGCTCTTCAGACATTTATATATTTAAGAATCAATTACGAGAATTGTACGTATGCAATTGGTTAATACTTGGCATTTGTCGCATAAGACGCTTCTAAATTTAGTGGTCCTTAAATGAGCACTTACTTCGTCTAAAATTTTGATTCACGATTGAAGTTGATTGATGACCTAGCCCTTCTCTCTTTTACTCTACGTGATGTCGTTTATTACAAGTAATTAGATAATTATATGGTGAACGATTAAGCGCTCGTTTAAATGAGGTCCTTCGTACAGATCTGTCAATATTTGGTCCAGGAAAAAGACTAATTATACACCGAATTAGGACGGTAGTTAGTTGGCCCGGATTACTGAAACCCAACAGTGCGTTTCTTTACTGTGCTAAAGTAATCATGGTAGTGCTATGTGTGAGGTTTCACCGATTTACGAGTATTTGGTAAGGTAATTGAAGTACATCGTTTAGAAAATAAGTGTTCGAATGTAGGTGATAACTTTGCAGCATGTCTGTAATGTAAGTCGTTTGACAATGTAAGTGATGTTTTCATGCTTCGCCTGTAGCTAAAGAAACAAATGGACCCTTATTAATACATACACTTTATATTTTCCTAACTTTGCTTTGCTTTGAGTTAATTATGCTAAATCCGTTAATCGAAAATTAGTGAGACATTCCGTGGTAGCAATGGGCACTGAAGCTTTTAACAAAAAAAATATTCTGTACAAAGTCAGTTTAAAATTAAATTTAGCCCGACAATGTTTCTGACAAGCAATACAAGTGGTATTTCGGATTGGGCACATGTAAAAACGCTTAGACATGCATATATATATATATGATTTTGTTAAATCGAAATGGAATCTTACCGATGTTATCTCTTCTCTACTAGTTGATAATAAAGACACCTGCTCTTTTAAAGTTGGTGTAAGGGAATCGCACTTGAAAAGTTTGCTGGATGCGAGCAAGTGGCCCAAGGGGGTAGCTGTGCGTGAATTTGTTTTCATTGCTAGAAGAAGTATCAATTCTACTGCCGTAAATTTTTCAAGGGCGGTGGGGCCGGTGTCAGAAGGATAACTAATGACTCTGCATTTATGGAGATTTATTATCAAAATGTTAGAGGCCTAAAGACTAAGGTGAAATCGGTTTATTGTAATTCACTATCCATCGATTTCGACGTTATTGCTTTAACGGAAACGTGGTTAACTCCTGAAATTGCTTCCGGTGAACTATTCGATGCAAATATATTTACTGTATACCGCAAAGATAGGTCGCCCGTAACGAGTGTCAAAGTTCGTGGTGGTGGTGTGCTTGTCGCAATCAAATCAACATTCAAATCGCTTCCTCTGAATGTACATCAAGTTTCCATCGTTGAAGAAATTTGGGCAATAATCGATTTAAGTCCTCAGGGGACCATTCTTGTTTGCTGTACCTATATCCCGCCCAACTCTGATGTATGATCTATGAATCCCACATAACGTCTGTGGAATCAGCTCTTGATAAATTCCCGGAAGCCAGAGTTATACTGTTAGGAGATTATAACCTGACTAACACCACTTGGGATAGCGACGAGGAAGATGGACACCTTACTACTTTTTGTAATCGCAACCGCATTTCAGAGCTTATATGTGACGCATTCAACCTGTTCGGCTTCCATCAATTCAACTCAATCAACAACCGGGTGAATGACAATATCCTTGATCTAGTCTTTTCTAACTGTGATACTTCCGTTTCTAACTGTGATATTAATTTAGTTAACTGTGATTCCTACCACCCAGCACTTAGTGTAGCGCTTCACACCCACCAAGGTTTCTTCAAGTGTGATGACTCGAATCAACAACCAGTCTACAAATTCAATTTCTCGAAGGCTCCTTATGATCAAATCAATGACTACATTCGTTCCGTGGACTGGCATTCACTATTTTTCAATGGAGATTTGGAATCAAATGTTGAAAACTTTTACACAGTCATCTACGACATTTTAAATGTATGTGTTCCAAAAATTAAATGTTTTAAATCAACGTACCCGCCATGGTTTAGTAGTAAACTACATAAGCTGATTAGGGATAAGAAGCTCGCCCACAAAACATATAAAGCATCTAAGAGCAACATCGATTATCAAGTTTTTACAGAGTTGCGAACTCAGTGTAAATCCTTGACCACACAGTGCTATGACACCTTTATTAAAACCTGTGAAGAAAATGTTACTTTAAATCCGAAGTCGTTCTGGAAATTTTATCATAATATGAACAAAACTTCTATTATCCCCCCTTTGATGATAAAAGATGATGAGTCCACATCTGACCGTCGTGAAATTGCCAATCATTTTGCCAAACACTTTTCTACAGCTTTCGTGGAGGGCCGCATTCACGAAAATTCGTTCTCCACGACCAGTGAAATCGCGCTCGCGCAGTTCAAAATAACGGCTGAGGAGGTTTTTGGCGGTCTATCAGCTATTGATGAATTTGGAAGCACAGGACCGGATGAAATTCCACCAAAATTTCTCAAGAACTGTGCTCAATCAATATTCCGACCATTGTTCCTTTTATTTTCATCTTCGTTGGAGAAAAGTGTTTTTCCGAGTGCCTGGAAGAATTTGAAAATTACACCGATTTTCAAGAATGGAATCAAGCCCGATTACAATAACTACAGACCAATATCCATCCAGTCGGCTATACCGAAACTTTTCGAATCCATAGTTGTCCGGCAGTTCACCCAGGCCTTCTCGCAAGTGTTATCGGTTAATCAACATGGTTTTACAAAAGGAAGATCCGTGGAAACAAACCTGTTTCTATACTTGAACCGGATTTTTGGTTCTCTTGATCAAGGTATTGAAGTGCACTCGATCTACACAGATTTTTCCAAAGCATTTGACCGGGTTAACCACAAATTGCTGATATTCAAGCTAAAAAAGTACGGTCTAGGTAACCAAGCAGTGAAATGGTTGGAAAGCTACTTAGCTGGTCGTAAAGCACGAGTCCAAATCGATGACACTTTGTCGGATCCCATTGACATCAAATCTGGAGTTCCGCAAGGGACACATTTCGGCCCGCCTTTGTTCCTGGCATACGTCAACGACATATCTTCGATATTCTCCTCAAATCATGCCCTTTTTGCTGACGATCTTAAGCTCGACTACAGACCTATCGAGAACACCCTGGATGTGCTGATCCTTCAACAAGATTTGGTACAACTTGAAATATGGGTATTAGATAATGATTTGCAACTGAACTTAACCAAATGTTGTTCAATTTGTTTTTCGAAGAAATCATCGCCTTCTGTTCCGCTCTACCATCTTTGTGGTCAAGAACTTCAACATATGGGCATCATCAAGGACCTGGGGGTAGTACTTGACACAAAATTGAATTTCCAGCATCACTACGATCATGTTATTTCGAAGGCTAGCAAAATGGTTGGGCTCATTCGTCGCCAATTCAAGGATTTCTTCAACATAACCGCACTGAGGACTTTATACTTCTCCCTGGTTAGGTCGCATCTGGACTATTGCTGCACGATCTGGTCACCATACTACTTAACTCACGTCAACCGGCTGGAAAAGATACAGAACAATTTTCTTCGCCTTATAAAGTACAAATTCCTTCTTCATGGAATCATATTGGATCGCACTGAAAATGTCCGATTTTACTTGGGAATACTGACTCTTAAACAGAGGAGAAATTTACTTACCGCATGTTTTGGTTTCAAACTACTAAATGGTCACCTAAACTGCCCGGATATTTTATCCACTATTAATTTAAACGTACCGCAACGATTTGTTCGTTCGGCTCGACTTCTACATGCACGACAATGCCGAACGCTATACTTCCAAAACAGCCCTTTAAACCGCATGGTTGACCTGATCAACATCTGAAAATCGATTTCTTCGGACTGCCACTAGCCGCCTTCAAACGTACTGGGAATTCACTGTTGATCCAATAAACAAGTTTTTCGCTATCTCTCCTACACGTCGATCTTGTCCTTCGTTTTATTGATTTATGTTGCGTATTTTATTGTGTATCACTATAATTTTAATTTGTATGCAAAATGCCTTGTAGCGTTAATAAAATTATTATTATTATTATTATTTGGATCGTAGTCTACTCACCAGATTACTCATTTTTATAATCGTCTACTTTTGACTTTAACAACCCACAAAACAACTGCTTAGCCGATTTTGACTAAAGATAAATGATAGCTAGTTGTAGCTACAAGATTGGGCAAGAATTGAATGTGCTGAATTTGTGGTAATATTTTGATTTTCGAATAAAATCTGTAGTCTTGCAAACGAAT
Source organism: Photinus pyralis (assembly GCF_008802855.1). Lineage (NCBI taxonomy): Eukaryota > Metazoa > Arthropoda > Insecta > Coleoptera > Lampyridae > Photinus > Photinus pyralis. The sequence goes on from NW_022170819.1 coordinate 6,766,189, forward strand.
TCGGATGTTTGAAGATACAGTATTCTTAGTGTTATGAGCAAAAGGAAAGAATCTGTGACGAACAAAAACTACACTGCTATTATGGTATAACTAGAAACACATGTAATAGCTATACACCATCTTTAACGTGTATTAAATCGAGCAAAAATAACATTAATTATATCTTAAAAAATTTAAGTTGGAATATTGCTCACAATTAAAAGTAACCACCCCCACATTTCAATGAAATTATGTGAACTTTGTATTGTGGAAAATTTAGGGCTGCTCCCGCAAATTTTTTTGTTGAAAACGCTTAATTAAGGTGCCCTCTTAGCCGTTTTTATCAATTTCATGATCGTACCTGGGGGGTTAATAACGTCACGTAAGCGTAACCCCTCAATCTTTTGAATGGGAGCTTCTTTCGGGTCGCCCAACTCCCTGAGACACCTTCGACGATTCCGCTACTGATTATTGGACCGCTCCCTTCGGTAGAATGGGATTCGACCCACACGGTGCTCTCGATATCCTGTGATAGTTGTGGCTCTTCCCCAAATGCAGCTATTGCGATGACCCCAAGATTAGTTCATGTTAGTTCCCGACGGTTTTTTCGTCCCAAGGGTTTTTTTCGCACCAATATCATATCTAATTTTTAAATTGAAAAAACATGTTGCTAAGTAATATTCTAACAAGAAACATGAGTGCTGGTGGCAATAAAAATCCGAGTCGAAAATGAGACGAGACCTGCAGTTTTTCCATCTAGAAACGATTTGTAATTCAAAATTTCGCGTTTGTGATTGGTAGAAAGTAAGACGAGGTAAATAGTCGCCCAAGATATAACAACGACACAAACAACAGCAATGTCGAAAAGGGACTCGCCTTTTTAACAAGCAGATTAGTCAAATGAAAGTAGATGAACACGAATTTGATGCAATCTCTCCTGCTCAACGTGCCGCGTGGTACCAATCCATGCATATTGATGAAATCATCAAAGAAAACCCCCACTTATTTTCCAAACCAAACCAAAAAATTTCAAAATAATAAGGGTGCTACTATGACCAACTTTTCTGTTCGTCTATTCCAATGTCAGAAGTAGTTATCCACTTCCGCTTTTCCTTGGGCATTGAGCTTTTGTTTAATTTTTTGTACACTAAAATTGACTATTATTATGCATTAAAAAAGTTGTACCTATATATCGTTACATAAAAACTGTGGATTGGGTTTTATCAGTTCCAGCTGTTTAGCAATCATGTGCTAACTTTGTAAATTATGCGCGATGCGTCGTACAATACAAATTTAGGTACACATTACGGCTGTACCAAGGTAACTTGTATACAGAAATTAAATTATGACCTCTACTTCATTGTTTTATAATGACTTACCTACAACATTTTAACATGTTAACTGTAAATTGCTTTTGTCAAATACTATACCTATGTTCTTTTCATAGCACACATTACATTATTAAAAATGTAAGGGGAGACTTCGCTGGAATTCTGCCCCACATGTCATTTTGTAATCATTAATCCAATCCTATAAAATACTTATTTCTAAATAAGCTATGGCAGATTGTTTAATTAAAGGAGAATAAAAAAAAATTGTTTTATAATAGTTTTCAGCTGACTCCGAGGCCATGCCATTGCCATACCTAAACTGTTTCAGCCAAGGAAAGTCAGCGCCGACTCTAAGATATGAAATTTGGGGACTTGCATATTTAGCCAGACGATTAGTAAAGCAATCGATAATAAAAACCACAATTTAAACTTCCAAGTTTTGCAATTTACATTCAAAGTGAATTTCAGGAAGCAGGTAATTTTAAAATTACGTACACGTCTATGAGGCATATTATCCCACTTGTGGCGCTAATGAGATAAGACGGTTTTCGTAATACACTGTGAGAAGCAATTTTGTGTTCAAAAACTACATTGCCATTACATTTATTCATAGACTAAGAATAGGCATACTTTGTAAGAGAATAAGTAGTTAATCGTCCTTACAACTATCGTATTTTGAATCAAACCTCAAACAAATTAGGTACCTTCTGAACGAAACAGGCAGGGAGCTAAAACCAAGAAAAATCAATTCATTATGTCAGAAGATTTTTTGGATATCTAGAATTTTCAGCGAGCATTTCAGAAAGAGACTGTCAATAATTAATTTTTGTTATAAGTAAACGTTTAACGAAAAATTATAGAACAGGAACAAATATTATATAAGAAAGGGGTTTTAAAACAGTAAATTTCATCAAAAGAATCACAAGAAAAAGGTTCCTAAAATGCATTCGGCATTGCCTTTTTTCAAATATTTTGGTAGGTATATTTAACCACCCTGTCCAGCGCAGCCCAGTTTCCCTTTCTCCCCCGAACCAATTCAAGAGTTTATCACAATTGGATGAGTCTACTTTGTAATTTGTAATATTAATAATAAAATACCTCAGGGAATCTTCCAGTTTCTCACAAATTCTTTTATTTTTCAAAGCGTCCCTCAAATTCTCTATGGCCCTTTACCGTTCTTGAAGATTATTTTTTATTTATAGTTTTTTAAGAGTTGTCTAAAAATTCTCCACAAAGTGATTAACGAATCTATAATGAGTCCTTGAAGAATCACTGATAATACCATAGAAGCTGGGATGCCAATTTATTCATAATAAAACCTTGTGCCAACAAACGTCTTACATTTTTTAGCGGAAAAAGTCTATTTACTAAATTTTTGAAGCTCGAGATTTCACTGAATATACCAATTCTCGCATCCTATCTAAACAGAGCAAAATTTAAAGAAGAAAGGCATATATTGTATTTAATTATACTATGTATACAGGGTGCAATATGTAAGTATGTCAAAGAAAAATTACATTGTAGTAATGAGCCAAAAAGAAAAAGTTACAAATTACTTTGAAGCATCTCCTATGAACCTACGAATACATGTAAATTTATGTAAAGTGGGAATTTAAATACCTGCGGGTTTTAGAAACCCATGGTAACGAGGTGGTTCTTAGGATAAAAATTTGAAAAAATTCCAAGCAATCCAAAAAACAGAATTAGTCGACGCGCAGGTTGGATGTAAAAAAACCATTTTACCTGAATACACGTTTTTAAAACGGCTGCCGATCGAGTTTTGTACATTTGTCGTTGTCCGGTGAAAAAGTAATTTCCAATTCAGGGTCGAAGAACTCCTGATGATTTATTGTTTCAATATTTTTTTTTCAAAATATTTTGAAAGAAGGCTTGAGAAACCCCCCAGATTAAAGAATCTCGTCAGAAATTTCTTGAAGGATCTCCTAAATAATTTTGAAGGGCGTCCTTTAGAATGTTTTCAAGGGTTTCCTGGAGAATCGTTTCAAGAATCCATTGTGGAATATTCAGAGAAATTTCTTGAAGAATCTTTTAAATACTATCTTGAAGATATCGTGCATAATTTCTTCATTTCCATTTGGCGGCCCCCATTTCCTTATTGAAAATGTGCACGAAATTGAAAATGTACCATATTAATCAAAAATGAAAGGCGTGGAAACTTGACCTTTGGAATTTAATTGAAACCTCTAACTTAACTGACGCTCAAAAAACGAAAGAGCATGATTAGGCTATGCGCGCTAGTATCGAGTAGACGTGTTTAAAACCGCTCTTGCAAGTGATAAATTATTCGCTGTTAGACTAAGAATTATGCTCCTTGGCTAAATCCAAATTTACGCGAAATGATCAAAATTAGAAACACTCTTTTAAGCAAATTCAAACTATCACGTAATCCTCTGGACTGGAATGCCTATAAGACAATGCGTAATCGAATTACAGTTATGGTTAAAACTGAAAAAAAGGAATTCTTTTGAATGGGGATGATATTAATTCCCATTTTATAAATTCGATCCCTCGCAGCGATATCAATGATAGCATACTTAATTTTTATGTTTCAAATCTAAAGGATTCCATTACTAGCACCTTTAAATTCAGTTCGGTAGATGAATTCACAGTGTTTTCCATTTTTCTAAAAATCAAATCGAAAGCAGTAGGACATGATGGCGTAGGTATTAGGGCATTACGTTTATGTATTCCGTTTATCATTCCATTTGTTACTCATATAATAAATGAATGCTTAAAATGCTCGGTATTTCCAGCCGCTTGGAAAATCGCGTATGTAAGACCGTTACCAAAAAAAAGGGAACCACAAAGCCTTAACGATTTAAGACCCATTTGCGTTCTTCCTACCCTGTCTAAAGTTTTAGAAAAAGTAATGGAACAACAACTTAGAGATTTTTTCCATTTCCAACAATTGCTTCCTTCTCTTCAGTCTGGTTTTAGGCAGGGTTACAGTTCCAGTTCAGCCCTACTTAGTGTTACTGATGATATTATATGCGCCAGCGATCAGGGGAAGTTAACTTATTTAGTTCTGTTAGACTATTCAAAGGCTTTTGACACCCTAAGTCATGAGTTATTATTGGGCATTTTACATTACGTTGGATTAGAGCCTCAAGCATGCGCACTTGTATCTAGCTTTCTTTCTAATAGATGCCAGGCGGTGGTCTACGATAATAATGTGTCAGAATTCTGTCAGACGTCGACTGGGGTACCACAGGGCTCCATTCTTGGACCATTATTATTCTTAATGTACACATCTCATTTCAACCATTGCCTACTCTCATGCAACTATTATCACTACGCAGATGACACTCAATTGTACTTGTCCTTTGATCCAAGGGAAGCTCTCCAGGCTAATGCCGCTCTCAACTATGACCTTTCAGCAATTTATCAAACTTCGTTGGATCATGGACTAGTCATAAATCCGAGTAAATCAGCAGTAATTCTTTTTGGAATGAAGCAAGATCGCGATGTTGTAAAGCGAAACTCTGAAATAGTAGTGAATAATATCGCCATCACTATTCAAGAAGACGTTAAAAATTTGGGATTGCATTTCGATGAAAACTTAAGGTTTACAAAACACGTAACCAAAACACTTCAAACATGTTACCTAAATTTAAAGTTAATCTATCCCCATCGTCAATACTTACCAGTAATACAAAAAAAGCGTTTGTGTGAATGTTTGGTCTTGTCTCATCTAAACTATGCCGATGTAATTTATGGCCCGTGCCTGAACAGTACTGACAAATATCGTATACAAAAGCTTCAAAATTCATGTATTCGATTAATTTTTGGAATTCGAAAGTATGAACGGGTGCGTTATAAGTTAAAAGACCTGAACTGGCTGAATATGAATGATCGGAGATACTTTCATACTGCCACCTTCATTCACACTCTCATTAATATGAAAACACCAGCTTATTTATATCGACGCCTGACATTTAGAACAGATGTGCATAACCTTAATTTGAGATTTAAGGGTAGATTAACTCCTCCAATATCTAATACTACATTGCGTGAACGTTCATTCTCCCATGTTGCCGTACACATTTTTAATAAATACTCTTATGAGATTATGCACTATAGTAAAACTAAATTTAAAAGTTTCCTCCTTGAACACCTCACATCTACTGAAAGTTACAATTAAGTTACATTGGTTGTGCCACTGTTGTTCGTTAATTTGCGTTGTATGTTATATGAATTTATATGTAAATTGGTCCTTATGAAGCTTTACTAGTTCATTGTAAAACTGGCCCAATCTAGGGTTAAGTGGTAGAACAGTCCTAAGCTGAACTTCGCCCTAAAATCATTGCTTTGATTAATGTGAATACACAAAGATGCAATAAAGACCATATTATTATTATGGTCGGTGTTTCTTGTGAGAACTCAGGTCTAGCCTGGTTAACTAATCGCACGGATTAAAATCAAGTAACGATTAGTGTCTGTGTCTGTGTCTGGTGAAGTTATGTAGTTATGTATGTATTATTATTATTATTATTATTAATTAAAATTTGTGTTCTTGATATATAGTTTGTTACTCTCTGTCCTCATTTACTTGTTGTAGATCAAAATTTTGAACTGGAAGGCAAACGAATGTCTAAAATTCGAAATTTCGTTGAGTTTGAGAAGTGATCCTTGAAATTTAGAACTTAACAGGGAACTTAAGTTCAATTTAAATGTGGTGTTCGAACATCGAAGGTATACAGGGTGTTACATATAAGTGTAAAAAAATTGGGTGGTAAAGGGGATCAAAACAAGCAGTTTTTCTAAGAAATCGAGGGTCCTACGTATTTCGTTTGGGAGTCACTCTCAAGAAAGTGGTGAAATTTGCATTTCTTCTGTAATCATTTTCTCGGCGACCATTAGAGTTTTACTGGTGGCTTGCTCTTTCCAATTTTTTAAAATTTTTTTTCAAAATTCTGATTTCGACGAAATTTGATACCCGGGGGTCATGAAAATTGCGAAACTGAAATTAGTTTTTGAAAATTCGAAAAATAAATTCCACTGCAATTCTTGGCCGGACAACGAAAATGGCGAAAATTCGACGAAATTGGTTTGTATACATACTTGATCAGTTAAGGAACAAAACTATCAAACCGTTTTTTAAAATCACTTTTCAAACAAAAGTTATACTCATTTAAAAGTTTCCGGTGAGAAAATGTCCCTCGCCTCATCTAATTTTTTCATGTAGTTACTTCAGTAGTTAAAAATGTCCCAAATAACAAAAAAATTTACGATTTAAGTAGATATTGTGATAGTTGGAATTAATGGAATTGCTGAGGAAAAAATTAAACAAAAAATGCAAATTTCACCACTTTTTGATTGATCCCAAACGAAACACTCCTCCGTTTATTTCGAAATAACTACTACTATAACTTTAATCTAGGAAGGGTTACTATCAAATCCTTTAAAGACCCTATCAAAATATGCACCCTCGCCGTTTTTATTTTGATCCTTTTTGAAAAAAACTCGATCATATTTTAATATATGTCTAGTCATGCCCCTTGGAGAGGTATAACTTTTGCGGCGCGTTTAAAAATTGTGTTTTTTAAATCGATTATATTTAAAAGGGTTACTACGAACCCCTGTAAATGTTTTTGAAAATATACATCTTCTCCTTGATTCGACCTTATTAATTATAATAATGTTCTTTTGAGGCGCGTCAAAAATTTACAACTTCTTCGTCTTTATTTTCCAAATTTGTTTAGGAAAATTCGATCTTTTTATACTAATGATACTAATATGTCTGTAGGAGGAGTTAAGGCGTGGGACACTTCTAAAATCGGCACACTTATTTATAAACACACGATTTGCCGGGAGGGGTGTAAATTCTGCGGCCTGTCAACAATGTTTGTTTCTTTAACCCTTTACATTTAAAAGGGTTTGGTTCTAGCAACCGCTTTAAATGAGTATGAAGACATACACCCTCGCCATTTATATTTTGCAATTGTTTTAAGAAAGTTCGATTTTATTTAGTTTATTTAGTAATGGGTACTTCGGTGGTGCGTTAAAAAATTTTGTTTTCTTAATTGTTAATATTTAAAAAGGGTTACTAGCAACCATTTCAAATGCGTAGGAAGATATACCATCCCGTATTTATTTTAAATATATTTTTTAGAAAATTCGATCTTATTCATGTCCCTTGAAGGGATGTAACTTCCACGGCACTTCAATTTTTTTTGTTTCTTAAAAGGGTTGCTGGTAACCCTTTTAAATGTGTATGAAAATATACACCCTCGTCGTTTCTATTTTGCAATTTGTTTTACTAAAATTTGATTTTATTTAGTATAGTCATGTACCCTGGAGGGAATTAATTTCTGCGGCCCTTATAATTTTTTGTTGTTTTCGTCGATTATACCTATTTCAAACGGCAACAATCAACCCCTTCAAATACGTTTGAAAATATATACACGTTCGCCATTTTTGTTTTTAAATTTTTTAAAGAGATTTGGGTCTTATTTAGTGTTACGTCATGTTTCATGAAGGGTTGTAACTTCTGCGGTGCTAAAGAATTTGTTTTTAATCAATTATACATATTAAAAAGGGTTACTAGCAAGGTTTTTAAATGTACATCGCCGATTTTATTTTGCATACAATTTGTCGTAGATAGTTATGTTTTTTAGAGGGGTGTAACTTCTGCGGCGCTTCAACAATGGTTGTTTTTCTAATTCTTGAACTTTTGAAATTAACTGTTGCAAAGTTTGAAAATGGCACGAATGGTAATAAAAAAAAGGATTAATAAGGCTAAACGAAGAAGTGGGTCTATATTATGAATGAATGGGATGGAAAATGATGACCTATTCAGATAAATTTTAGTTTTATTGGAGTCCTAAAAACGTCAATGCTATGCGATATACATTTTGTATGTTACACAATTTTTTTTATCAGCACTTAAACTAATTAATTTGCTTTTAATTGTGTTGTGTCTTTACGCTTAGCTCAGTGTATCATAGGTGTGTGACGCGCGTGTTGGTTGTAGGTAATTGAAGACACCCAAGATGGACGCGAACAAGAACGAGGAGCTGAACTCGTTCGAACTGGCGCCTTTTGTGAAACAAACCCCATTGCATCCCCAAGCCGAAGGAAACTCCCGAAGGAACTTCCTGCGAAATCTAAGCCTGTACTTTTCGCAGTACTGCGATTCCACCAGCATCCACGGGATTAAGTATGTGGGACAACGGGGACGCTACCTGTTAGAGAAGTAGGGCGACTGAAACAAAAACTGGACCTTACTGTAACGTTTTATTTTAGATTACTTTGGTTCGTTTATGTAACTGGGATTTTCACGATCTGCGCGATATTGATTAACAAAACGTATAACAAATGGCAAACGTCGCCAGTAATTGTAACCTTTTCCACAACTGAAAAGCCTATATCTGATATACCTTTTCCAGCGGTCACCATTTGCCCACAGACGAGGTTTGATACGGAAATATTTAATTTTACTGACATTATATTGAAAAAAATGCAAGGGTTGCATGTTCCTAAGGACGAGTAATGTTCATAATATCACTTTTTTCAAATATAAATACGAACATTTACAGGAATGAAATGTTTGAAACCCTATCAATGGTCTGCAGTGGTATGTTCGACTTTAGCGAATTCATACAATTTACAGATTCTAATAAGACTATTGATGATGATGCGATGCTTGTTCTCTATCTGGTAACAATATCAGGCATCAATTTCGTTTATAATGAAGTATTTTCAGGTATTGCCTGAGATATATATGCCCGATCTTACCAAGGTTAAATGGTTAGGGCAGGAATTGGACTTTGATACTTTTATACACACGTATACGTCGGAGGGTTTATGCTACACTTTCAACATGCTGCCATATGATGAAGTCTTCAGGGATGTCGAGTAAGTAACAATCAACACATTTATTGCCCTTCATGAAAGCGCAATTACTTAGCGATTACATCACAAAAAATACCAAGAACACTGAAACTGTAAGACAATGGTCATTAGATGGAGGATATCCGACTGATAATTATACCGACAGCTATCCCAGACGGACATTCCTGTCGGGAATACAGGGAGGTTTATTGATTGATGCAATGTACAGCAATACTTCTCACTTAGACTACTTGTGCGACCAATCACTGCAAGGATACAAGGTATGCAATCCCAGAAAAAGTGTTTTCCCGAGAAATTTTGGTGCAGTCGATTTTTGGTAAAAAAGGAAGGTTTTATACACTGCCTTTTTTTGAGCCTCGAAAAAAAAATTGTCTCAGATCGATCCGGAAAAAAATTTCCTTTTAGAATGTGGCCTGTAGAATCCATAATTTCAAACAGTTCCAAGATTGGGTTACTAGTTCAAAAGTTACAGCCCTTTGAATTTGCTTTCGATATTGGTTTTTAGTTCATAACTTTTATTTCATACTGTCCGGTAGATGGTCGATTACACTATCATTTTGAGTCCGGTAGGTGAGTTATTACAGCATCAGAGCCGGTAAGTGTCGCTAAGCAACACTTACCGGACTGTTATTTGTATACATCAAATTTGACATCTTCACACAATTAATTAAAAACCCCAACATAAATTTGCCTGTAATTCTTTATTTCAAACATTAACATTGATTGTAATGAAACAATTTGTATTGCTCTCAACACTAACGCCTGGCTTATTACTGGATGTCGAGTTAGTAATGTTTGATTCCTTCTGCTGTAGAACTTCAATGAAATTTTCGCCGCCTTGTAGGTATCAGTTGTATCATACGGGCAATCTTAACTTTTCCTTCTACCGAGCCTTCGATGTATTTTTCTGCCGTCGATGAGCTTTTCCATGCCCCATGACGCTTTAACACCGAAACCCAGGCAAAAAAATCTCAATTCAAAAACTTACTGCATCCAAACAGTATGCCAACATGACGTTTTCCTCTACTTGTTTCGCCCCATGTTCGTTCCTCCATTGGTAAAACACTTAGTACTCTTTTTCATACCTTGCGGGCGACTTCTTAGGAACCAACTTTTCGGTTGCTTCATAAGATTTCGACAGGATTGTATCGGGAACAGTGGAACATCCCACAACGTTTATAGCGTCCATTTTTCAGTGAAAAAAATTCAATGTCAACAAACTACAAACTATAGCAACGGCCGTTGCCACAGAAAAAAGGTAATGCGATTTTTACAATATAATGAAATTTTGTAATCTTTGAAATGAAATAATGATACAAAACAGACTTACAGTATGAAATAATAGTACATTATATATCAAGGTAGAGAAGTCAACTATTATTGCCTGAGCACCAAGATTACATCTCGAGGCGCTTGCGCCGAGGGGTGTAAGGTGCGAAGGCAATAATAGACTTCTCTACCGTGGTATATAGGTATACTATTTTTTTCACTACTAGCACTTGAAATCCTCTAAATTAACATATTATATTGATAAGAGAGTTAACGGTTGGACAGAATTGTTTGTTTCTTAATTTAACATGTTAATCAAGTACGTGGAAGTACAAGTCAAACAGGCCGTATTTTGTTCTGTCATTGAGATATTTTCAAAGAGTAATTTCGTTCGAATTTTTTCAAAATGTGATAATTTTAGGTATGTAATTTCTCTGGAAATTGCGAATGGTGGCAATTATTCGTTTTAGAGAACTTGTCTAAACGTTCATTGAGCGAAATTTCGGGTTGTGTTTTCTAAAAGTGACAGCGTGACAGTTCTCATTATTGACTACTAGTTAATAATAAAAAATTATTAACCACTTTGAACAAATGCCGAGAAAGCCTACTTTACAAGTGGAAAAAAGGTTAATAATCATGTCATCAGACGCTAGTAGTGAAAAAAATACGTTACGATATACGTCCGGTAGTACTTGTAACAGTACTCGTTTAAGACATTCTTGACTCGGCTCCTGACGTCGCCTCGTCCATAATGTCTAACTCGTACTGTTACAAGTAACCTACCGGACTTATAACGTAAATAACTATTGATTGAGAAGTCTGATCGAAAAAGTACGAATTGTTTTGGATTCTACGCACCAAAATTAATAAGAAAAAGTGTTTTCCCGAGAAATTTTGGTGCAGTCGATTTTTTGTAAAAAAGGAAGGTTATACACTGCCTTTTTTTGAGGCCCGAAAAAAAAATTGTCTCAGATCGACCCGGAAAAAAAATTTCTTATAGAATGTGGCCTGTAGAATCCATAATTTCAAACAGTTCCAAGATTGGGTTACTAGTTCAAAAGTTACAGCCTATTGAATTTTCTTTCGATATTGGTTTGTAGTCCATAACTTTTGATTGAGAAGTCCGATCGAAAAAGTACGAATTGTTTTGGATTTTACGCACCAAAATTAATAATAAAAAGTGTTTTCCCGAGAAATTTTGGTGCAGTCGATTTTTGGTAAAAAAGGAAGGTTATACACTGCCTTTTTTTGAGCCCGAAAAAAAAATTGTCTCAGATCGACCCGGAAAAAAATTTTCTTATAGAATGTGGCCTGTAGAATCCATAATTTCAAACAGTTCCAAGATTGGGCTACTAGTTCAAAAGTTACAGCCCTTTGAATTTTCTTTCGAAATTGGTTTCTAGTCTATAACTTTTGATTGAGAAGTCTGATCGAAAAAGTACGAATTGTTTTGGATTCTACGCACCAAAATTAATAAGAAAAAGTGTTTTCCCGAGAAATTTTGGTGCAGTCGATTTTTGGTAAAAAAGGAAGGTTATACACTGCCTTTTTTTGAGCCCCGAGAAAAAATTGTCTCAGATCGACCCGGAAAAAAAATTTTCTTATAGAATGTGGCCTGTAGAATCCATAATTTCAAACAGTTCCAAGATTGGGCTACTAGTTCAAAAGTTACAGCCCTTTGAATTTTCTTTCGAAATTGGTTTCTAGTCTATAACTTTTGATTGAGAAGTCTGATCGAAAAAGTACGAATTGTTTTGGATTCTACGCAGCAAAATTAATAAGAAAAAGTGTTTTCCCGAGAAATTTTGGTGCAGTCGATTTTTGGTAAAAAAGGAAGGACACTGCCTTTTTTGAGCCCCGAAAGAAAAATTGTCTCAGATCGACCCAGAAAAAAATGTTCTTATAGAATGTGGCCTGCAGAATCCATAATTTCAAATAGTTCCAAGATTGGGCTACTAGTTCAAAAGTTACAGCCGTTTTATAGATACAATGATTTTGAGCTCATTCTGAATTTTTAGCTGTATTATACACAGTTTGTGCTCTTGTGGTCTTTACGCTGTAAAATTGTAAACCTTTCCTCACTTCAATTTTGTGCAAATTGAAAGTTTTTTTTGCTAATGGTAGAAATGCTTGTTTTTGAATACCTCTAACACGAAATTTTGTATCTGATCACATTAATTTCTTCCCGTCTAATGCAAATAGTGATGTCTCTGTACCGGAAGGGTAGAAGAAAAGCAGGTCCAGGATAGTAGTCACGGAGTTTTGTATTTTTCCCATACTATTTCATTCGCCTTCAGAGATGCGCCATAGGGTGTTAAGAGATTCGAAAAATTCTTCCGAGAATCTAATAATTTTTTCACTGATTCTTTATCGATCCTTCCTTCAAAAGTTTTTGTAAGAATTTTCAGAGAAGCTTGAGAGGGATATTTTTAATGCCCTTCAGACCATTTTTTGGCCACTTTTACACATTTTTGAGTGATGTGCGGAGATTCTCGAACCATTTTCCACATGTTTATTGAGCCCTTAAAGGTCCTCTCGAGGTTCTTAGAGGTCCTCAAACATTTCTTGACGAAAGAATTCCTTGGGGCTCTTTAAGGGATTTTGTGAAGGATAATTTTATCGAAGTGTTTAAAACATTTTAAAATTTTGGTGATACCTGATTTATAGATATTCGAAAAAGTTCATAATACTTTGAAAAACCATGAGTAGTCTTTAAAAATTCTTGAAAAATCTTAGAAAGTATTTGATAAAGCATGCGAAGAGTTTTTGGAGAATGTATTGAATGTATCAAAAGATTCTTTAAAAATACCTGAATACACTTTGACCAATCTTCAGAAAATTATAATTGCAAAATGTTGAGCCCTGAAGAATATTTTTTTAAATTGAAAGTTTCCCGCAAAACTCCAAAAAAAATTATAAAGAATCTCCAATCGATCTTGAGTAATCTAATTTAATAGCTTCTAGAAATACTTGATAAACATTTCAAGAACTTTTCAAGGGTCTTTCAAGGCGAATTCTGTGTTTTAGAACAGTTTTTAAAAATACCTGAATAGACATTGACACTATGTTACACGAGGTAAAATTCGGTTGGAGATTATCGTATACCTCAAAATTCTTCCCCTTTCCTTGATATGATTGAAGATTATGTTTCCTTAATGCTGGCGGTAGCTTTAAATCTGTTCTAAATGAACATCTTGGACTGCAGGTACAAAAGCAGGTATTATCTAAATGAACAATCTCTAACTGTACAAAGCATTTCTAAATTCTTCAGAGATCTCTTCGAAATTCTTAAGGGCCCATTTAATTTTTGTGAGATAATTTTTTTACCTTTAAAAGGTATGAAGATACTTTGAAAAAACCTGAATAGTCTTAAAAGTTCTCTGAAACATTGTTAGTAATATTATAATATTAGTTGCCTAAGTAACCTTCTCAAAAAACGTTCGGTTCGGTGTATAATGTGAGCTTAATGATATTATGCGACTTACTCGAAGTCTACATATAGGAAATTGTAATGGAAATAGACAGTTGAGGAATTGTTAGAAAAATATTCATATGAATATATTTAGAAAACTTCTTTATTTTGACCTTCTGAAGAATATTAAGAGAATGCTTTCCCTCTCCCTCGAGTTCTTCCTAGCATTTTTGTCCTTAGAGAAACTTTGGGGGATTTCTTCCTGAGAACATTTTTCAACTTTGTTTGATACAGCAAAAAAAGTAGTTCAATATGAGCACATAATTATTGTGTAGTCAAAAATTTGGCTACTGGTACTAAACATTGTGTTACTGCTAACCGCAGGTCGCCCTACATCATCCATGCGAAATACCCAACATGGACAAGCACTTTCGATTGCCATTAGATCAGGCCGTTTTCGTCAGCGTTAAACCGGTAATGATAACCATCTCCGAGGATTTGCTCCACTATAAACCAGAGGACAGGAAGTGCTACCTCGGACATGAAAAGTACTTGCACTTCTACAAACACTACACGCAAGAAAATTGCCTAAGAGAATGTTTGGCCAATTACACTATCCAGGAATGCGGATGCGTTGGGTTTAATATGCCCAGTGCGTATGTCCCTCTGTACGAATCAATCGTTTTGATTTTAATGTTTTAGCGACCAGTCAAACGGTGCTTTGCGGTCTTGGCAGCATAGGATGCATGAGAGAGAGCAAAAGTGAGATAAAATCGCGTAACTGACGCTTTACTGTAGTGAACTTTCAGTGAGATATTTGGAAAACGAGACTGACGCCGAATTCGGAAAGGGCCGCTGCAACTGCTGGCCCTCGTGCACTTCACTATCGTACGACGTGGAAACCTCGCAGATCGGCTGGGATTGGCACAAAGCGTTCGAAGTTTTTGACAGAGCCGGCCTCAAAGGAGACTTGCCAGATGAACGACAGTAAGCCCCTTTAATTTTACGCTCAATCTCAATTGTGCCCATTTTAGATCCCACTTTTCAAGACTGAACGTATACTACAAAGATCTGCAGTTTTTATCGTCGGAAAGAAATGAGCTGTACGGCTACGTGGATTTCTTCTCGAACGTCGGAGGACTTATGGGACTTTTCATTGGAATATCCGTCACCTCCTGCGTTGAAATACTATACTTTTTAACTCTCAGATTAGTTTGTAATATTAGAAAGTATGGGCGACGGGTATGGTCAGGCGAACCCGAATTGATTGATAGTAAAAACGAATGAAAAGTTTAGTTGTTTTTCTTTTCTTACGGGATTGCCAAAGGATTTAGGTCACGGAAAAATGTGTAGAAATTAAAATTGGTATCGTGGTACTTGAAACTAAACTATGCCATTAAATCAAATTACAAAACACTCTTCCAGATGGCGGTGTATTCCAATATCTAAGATATGGAATGTACAAATATTGAAACATGCAAGATATTTATAGACACTTGAATTAAAAATATCACACTTTTCTTGTAAATAAAAACCAAATTATTTAGTTTCAGTAAATTTTTACCTACATATTTCTAATTTTTAAAAGATACTCTTGTCAGATTATTATAATATCTAGGTAGGAACAGTATTTTAGATATAATATATTATACTTGTAATTATTTAATATATTATCAATGAGGTATGTACATTTATTTGATGGTAAATTAATTTATCAAAATCTTTAAATTGCGGCGGTGTTTGTGTTTCATTATGTTGTATTGAGGATCAATTATAATCAGCGGCGTATTTTTTTAAGATCGCTAATTGATGCATGTTCTGCTTGTTCTTTTTGCATTCTGCTTATGCGCCAAATTTTGCTTGGTCCCAACAAAAACCGCGTTCCCAATTTTTAATTCCAAAATATCTTTCAAGCCCCACTAAGTTGATGATATTAGAAGAAAGTGCCATTAATTATTAAATTATTTACTCTACACACAACTAACTACTTTCATAACTATAAAGTGAAAATGTTAATTTACAGAAAAAATTTCGTTAAAGAAATTATATAGAAGAATACAAAGAATTCACCAAGATTTCTAGAGATGGATCTAGATTTGACAGTAAATGAAGTTTCGCTTTTATAACTGAAACAATAATTAAAAAGGGACTGAACTTACTAAATTCAGTTTTCAGTGCAGAACCTTGCGCCATTGCTAGTTCCACCGAATACTGAACCAATTAAAAGAACACTGAATATCTGATACTTACGGACTCGTTAAGCTCTCTGTTAGAAATCCAAAATATATAGGTGTGCCGTTCTGGGTTGGTAAAGAATGCGCGTAAGTAGCGTAATTTTCGGTTAAAGTTATGGAAATGCCCAGCGGGAAATCTGGTAGAATTTTGTTACAAATACCCATGTTATTGGTAGTTTACTTTTGCTGTACTTCAAGATGTAGTCGGTTTTATCTGTTTGTGTAATTTAAGACGTAGAAGTTAAGAAACATGTGGGCAACAGAATTTTTGCGTCGATTTGAGAAGTATCTAGTCAATATTTGATACGGGGAGTTTATCAAAGTAAAATTTAATTGATTTAGATAAACGATGGCACTTGTTCAAAGTTGTAGATAAGAAAGTGCGATGTAAATGAAAGCTCGCATTTCGTCGGTCCTTATCGAAGATTTAAAATTGTGATGGAGATGCTCCAGCTAGACTTATGAAGGATGGCGCGCCGATCTAACAGAGTGGTCACTGGTCTAGGTTAATTTGACTTAGCGTACGTAACAATTTGTTGGGTATACATTCCAATACAAATTTTTCGGGAATTCGGCCGGCATTTCGAAGATTGTCAGTTAAATTAAGGAGAAGTGATAGTTTCTGATTCCTGTCCAAAGTAATTGTTTACGCCATTAGTTTCGAGTTATAGAAGGGGTGATTTATTTCGAATTGAAATTGTGTCTTTGCTAAAATTAAAGTTTGTATCCGAGCTGCCAATTATATAATGTCAATTGTTATGGAACCAGAATTGGTGATAAAATATAGATCGTTTGTACGCGGTTGTGCCTTTATTTTAAAATAATTCTATGAGAAGTATTTGTTTCTGTCGTTTATTGCATGTGTACAGACGGATTAAGACAAAAATTTAGATTATTTTTTATTTTATTTTATTTTGCCTTTATTTTTGAGCGGGGGTTTCAGCCAAGGCTGCGCTACCAACCCAACCCACTATACATTTACAAATATCCATGCCCGAACCAGAGACTCTTAGCACCTCAGTCCAGCTTTAACAGAACTGCGCCACACTGGCAACACAACAAAGTAGTGAGTAGGTACTTTTGCGACTTTTTTGTATTCGACCGTTTGTAACGAAGTAAAATGTTTCAATAAGGCATTGTTAGCCTACAGAATATTTGTTTGTTTTGTAGAAATGTTTATTTAATTTGTCTATGTCATTGTGTTACTTGTTATAATGAAATTTTTTTTGTATGTGATCTCAGAAAATTGTGTCGAATTGAATTCCAGTAAAAGTAAAGAAAAATGATGTTAATTTAGGTAAGAGAATTTAAAAGGCTTTAGTACTAATGCTATATAAGTTAATTTTCGCCCATAAATTTATATGATGGAAAGAAAATTAATTTAAACCTTTAGAGTTCGAATCGAAAGCTGAAAGCACAGTTATCTAAAAATGCAGTTTATATTAGAGACTAGCTGAATGTAACTCTATGTCCAAAAGTGTTACACTCTGTTTTCATTTGTCTCAAGTTTGAAGCAATATGAAAGTGTATATGTTACCGGACAAACCCGATTTTAGGACAAACTAGTTTGGACTAGGATGATCTCCGCAGATGTTCGTTGAAGTTTTGGCCCTTCCCTTTGATGGACCTCCTCGCCGCCTCGCACCTTTCCTTTGATGGAACCCTCTTCCGACATTTCGTTAAGCCGCAGATCAAAGGGAAGGGCCAAAACTTCAACGAACATCTGCGGAGATCATCCTAGTCCAAACTAGTTTGTCCTAAAATCGGGTTTGTCCGGTAACATATATATCCAATCTCATTCTCAATCCGGAATATCATTAACTTTAATCCCAAAATCTGCTATACCTATAACTCCTCATTATTTATCTCATAAGGCTACATACTTTAAAATTTTAAGTTACAGTCTGACATTAGCAAGCTGATAGCAGGGTTTTTCGTTACCCAAAGCTAAAATTTCAATATTTCTCAACTCAAAGCAATTTTAATTATCGATCTGTTAGATATGCCCTTCTTGATTCAAATTCAATGTGAATTGTAAAATGAAAAGCTAAATTTTTAAAATAAAAGATTTAAACTTTGTATGAATGTCTACCATTTTATTTTGGAGCTTAATTGCTTAATAATACTTGTAATTGTAAGCCACATACGTACATTTAAATGACACTGTTTTCTGTACGTTAGGAAAAAACCTGTAAAAGAATATCGGATATTGAAAAATCTTTGTGTTTGATATATATCCAATCCTATAATTAGTGCTTATCGAAACAAATTACTAGGTTTCCCTTTTGTACCGGATAAATAATAAAGCAGCGAATTCTGAAATAACACAAAATCGAAACGAGTGTGGGAACACGGTAATAAGGTAAAATTTACAATTTACATTTGAATTTATTGTCAATGATAGATTTGCAAAAGGATCTTAAAGTACATAGTACATTTGCAAGCTTAAACTTGAAATTTAAAGATTAAGACTTGATTAAATGCTGAAACCTAAAATTTAAAAATGAAGCTACTACGTCAGCATTTCATGTTTGAAAACTGCAAACGTATAGCCACAACTAATATTGGCATACTTGAAATGTCGTAAAGTATCAAATTTAACATCGAAGTTCTAAAGCTAAAATAAAATTAACATTGAAAGGTTTAGGTCGCAAATTATCGTCAAATGTAAACCCCAAGCGATTATACACAACTCACATTTAATTGAATCCATGCCCAACTCTGTAGTCCGCTCTTCAATTTCATGATTATTCCCTACCATCTGAATTAAAGCATTAGGGGATGTTGTCTGGAACACTGAATATATCTTCAAAATAAATTTTTTTAACAGCAGCTTTTTATGGTGTCTAAAATTATGAAAAATTTACCAATCTAGGCACTTTGAATGAATTTGTGGTCAGTGGCGTACTTCTGCATGGTGATGGGAGCATATTTTTAGCTTCCTAGTTCGAGCCAGACCGCTATTGCGATCATCGTTTTTTGGACATGTTAAACTTTCATCCAATGTCAACGTTTAACACTATTTTTTGCGCGATCAGTCATTTCTGACTATTTACCATGTGTGTTTCCATGACAGTACGTAGCATTTACCAGTTGCTATGATTACGACGACGCCAAAATTACTTACCGATCTAAAAACAGAACAGCAAAAATACTTACCGACGCCTTTTTAAAAATCAACAGTCTTACATTACATTTAATCTTTAATTATTGTTAGGTACATTAAACGTACAATTTGTGCTGTTGTTTCCTATAGAAAGACGCTCATAAAGTCATTAAGGAAGTACAAAGCTAGCAAACTACATCAGACACATGCACAATTTTATGAAATTATTAATTTCAATTTTGACAAATAAACTGGTTACCTAGTGATGTACACCATACCACTTCGATCATTTCGATTTATTCTGCTCGTTAATTTCTTAGTGCATATTTATATTGGTTACATAATTTTAATTTCGATCGCGCAAAAAATTTTATAAGCACGTCGAACGTTAAGGGTTACCGTTCTCAGACAATAATTGGAGTCGTCGCTTCGCTCCTCCTCCAAACAATTGTCTTCGAACGGTAAAAATCCCTTACCGTTCTCCATACTTAATATACTATTAAGCAACTTCTAAAGAATAAATTTAATCAAAAAATGATTCATATAAAATATTCTTCATATAGAGGGGCCCACTTAATGATGATATGCACACTTTCACATAACTGCCCCTTAAGTGTAGGGTAATTTAAGTTTTTTTAAGTAGAAACCTATACCTTTCATTGAATATTCTTATTCTACATGGGAAGAGAATAAACTTTTGTGGGTAACGTTTTTTTCCCACACTTGCCATTTTTTGAAGAACCTCCAAAAGCGCGATTTTTTGATCGAGCTAGGAAGCTGCTCTATCAAGAATTTGGCAGTTTTTTTTAACAACCACTACATATTCTTAACACCTTTCATGTTATTTTATCCAAATAGGGTACTCTGTAATAATATCTAATGAAAACAGTAGTTGCCATTAAACAACCCCCCCCCCCCCCGACCATGCAGAAATCCGCCACTAACCACAAACTTACAGTCTTCTTTAAAAAATGTTGCTTTGAAGATGTTCAGACAACATTTTTTACTCTAGAATCAATTTGTTGCTTCGAAGTTAGATTCACAAGTTGTTTCTCATCATACTTAATATTGGGCCTACGGGATAAAAAACCATGCTCCGCTCCAATTTTTCCAAATTTCACAGTTTCGAAAATGGATTTACAAGTACGATAAAACTGAAATTGTGTTCCAAAGATGAAAACGGAAAGAAGCAGAATTAGAATCTTTCTACCCTCATTCGTATGTTGTAGATTTAATCTTTAATCTTAAAGCAAGATGTAATACTCGAAATTAATTTTTCAACTGAAGCATCTATATGTAAGTATTGTAGTAAATATTCTTGAAATTCCGATAGACATCGAGGCGCCATAAACGATTAGACATCGGCGATAAAGAGCGAGAGTGGATGTGAGATGTGACCCATTCTTTCCGAGAAATATGACACGACGTGTTTGTTCGAGGACATTCTAAAACATGGCTGTCCAACTTCAAGTAACCCAAGGGCCACTTTAAAAAAAATACAGCTTGGAGGGCCGCATTATAACATCTTTGTATGCAACTTTATCAATGATATTGTGCATATTTCGTATTTGAGAGAAATTTACACATTTTAACGGCCCGTCTTACGGGTCGCAAAAAAATAGGCCGCGGGCCGCAGCCTTGTTCCGGAATATTAAGCTTATGATCTATTACGTTCGGTCTTAGTTTAATTCCACAGGTGTTCCACTCTACCTTTAATTATTTTTTATTGATCCGCAATAATAATAATAATAATAATATCCCTGGATTTTATTATTCGACAGACACTCGATCTATTAAGTAATTGAATAATAATAAATTACGATAATATAAGAGAAAAAAAATCAATAGAATGTGAATAACGGCTCATGCCCAAATGTCAAAGGAAATTTTGTTATTAGGTACCTAACCCATCGCTATCGCATGGGGTTATATGATAGCCGTTATCAGAATCGGATATGATGGCTTTGATTAGATTAAAAATACATCGACCTTTAGGAGTAACCCAATTTCTAAGCTATTACAAAGAAAGTGAGTGTTATAGATTGAGTAAGATGCCAATATTTTAATTGAACTACAGCGCCGTTGAATTGCGAGCGCGCCTCGAGTGCAAAATAATTTGGCGTTTGGACTCTATAAATAGTTATAAGTTACGTGCGACGCCCATCAAGTAGACGCTTGATTTATGCATTTTAACGATTACTTTACGCGTAAAAACGTCGGTCGTGTTCGGAAAACCTAGTTTAGGGAAACTCCTCTGAAAATGTGTTTACAGAATACCCACACGAATTCGATGTACACGAGCGTTTTGTGATGTGTTCCACTATAACAAAAATGTTAGAGGATTCTGTCACACCTACAATTAATTTAAATTAGTCCCAGGTCAGTAGTTTGCTATTGTATTTTAAGTTTGTGACAATTTTGGATGGACACGCTATTACGCAATTTGAGCGTTTTCTTTGTAAACGAAATCATACATTAGTCACTGTGTGTAATTTTCGTAATTTTTTGGCATGGTAGTTTAAATGCGGTTGGTTAAGTTTTTCCAGTCAATTTTGGAAAACTCTGTTTAATTAAGCTTTGCTAGTATGTTGGTTGCTCTCGCATTAAACACCAAAGTGACAAACCGAAATACTTCTGATTGATTTCAATTTGTTGCCCTAACTTTTTAGTGTTAAATTTAATTTAGGGTAAATAATCACGTATTTCGTGCGACGAAAAAAATTTGAAACGAGTGTTTGACCGGCTCTCTAAAATAACACGACCAGCCTTTAATTATAATGTCTTAGGGGTACATTTATTATTCTATTCCAATGCTTAACTACAGTCAATATCAAATTGATAGATACCGTGATAATCAACGAAATAAAATTACATTGACAATAATAAAATATGAACCACCCTTCCATTAGTACTTACTTATTTATTGATTGATTGATAATATTAGTATTCGTATATAGTGTCTTCAATCATTAAAATTCCGGCAATTCCGGCTGAAATTTGTTTTAAAAACAAACAACAACGGCAATTTGCAATAATTCAAACTAGTGCAAAAATATCTCTCTTATAGTTGTGACCTAAAATACGTTTAGTTGAATTACTCAATTATTTACCATATAGTCGACTTTACTTAGCGTATTTTCCCGAAACTCTTGTTTGTTATACGTACTCTGATATTATTGTAATCTTTACATCGACAATTTCCCATGGGAAATAAATTGTTATACCGCAACCACCTTTCCTTTGGCCGTTGTTTAGTCGCCTCTTACGACGCGCAGTGCCCCTGCGGTAGGGATATTCTTTCCCGTTCCTACCCGGGTAAAATTTTAAATAAAACTAGTCTACTAAGTCAATTTTAAGGCCAGAAACTTCGAGAAGATGGAACTAAGCCACTGAAAAAAAATTTCAATGCACGAAATTCGAGAATTACCTAATCTCTTTTTAGGCGGCTATAACTTATAAAGGGAGGAAACTATCGGGATGATTCTTTTGTTCGGGTTCCTACCGTAAGATCTCCATCTTTCTAATCCCATGTGAAATGTACAATCGTACTCCATAAAAAAATTAAGGAACGATGGAACTTACCCGGGAAGAAAAGGGGGCGGAAATTTAGAGTAACAATTCAAAATTTCCTTGACAAATTCAGATTGTAGATCCCTTGGTCCTTCTATTTGTTATAACTGCAGAGAAACAAATTAAAGAGGAAACGCAAATTTGACGACATAATTCACCAAAGAAACATATTTGATTCTCGCTTGTTTGGGAAAAGATATTTGGTTTGGTTCCATCTAAGGAATAAATTACTTGGTTGTTACCTGTTTATTATACACTTTCTACTTAAAGTTAAATTAAATTGTAATGAGGTGTACTTATTAAACAAAACATGTGAAGTCACCGCACTAAAGGCGAGGCGCCAAATCGTATTTTTACACAAGACTTGCTATTATTAACTTACGTCTGCTACGTTTTTATTCATGTTAGTTAGCGCATGCACAAATCCAATATTTACCATCTCTTTAGGCAGTATCCGCAGTTTTTTGGTTAATATCAAATCAAAAAACTGGACCATCTTCAAAAAGGTCCAAAAGTCCTTCTTAGCACCTTTTTGAAGATTTTGCTCGGGGCAATACTCGGGGCAACAAAATGACAAGACATCCTCAACTTCAAAAATTCAAATCTCTCACACAAATACAAACTTACCGCTACAAAATGGCCAACGTCCGCAAATTGAAAAATTCAAACTTACCGCCACAAAATGTCGCAGCCAATCACATCGCAGCAATGTGACGCCATAAATAAGGGGGAGGGGATAACGGGGCCTTTACTACCGTTCTGATTCTGGATTTCGGCTTAAAAAATTAACGCTTTTTAGTTGCTACTTTTATTTTCTGTTGATCGCACATCGGGTTCCATTTGGGTATTGCCTGAATAAAATCCTGAAACCCGCACAACTTGTCGCACACAAACACACGGCCCGAAAGTCACCTACAGAATTTCACGTTTAAATTCGTGTGATTCGGGGAAAAACAAGCTAGTCGAATCAATCAAAGCCAAGAAAAATTTTACATGTCGCAGGGGCTAGCTCTTTCCAAAGGGCAAAATAATTCCTAGAAATTTGCGTAATATCAATACGGGGAGGGTGTATAACACTCACTTATACGTTTGACGCATTGCAGAAGTTGCAGCGATCCAAAAGACAAGACTATATACCAAATAAGACTGAATTTGCAATAAAAGGTGTCTGGATTTTTCCAGATAAGCGAAGGGGACCGTATATGCGGGATTTTTAGACGGCAGACGAGACTAGCCTTTAAAAACAATTAATTGGCGCATTTACTCACATTAATTGGGCAAAATTTTAATACCAACACAGCCAGATATTTTATTCCAGTGCATAATAACAATATCGTGTATTACTTTCGCGAATTTTGAGCTGGTTTGTTTGAATATACGTATGAACATTTTTGCTTGGCATTCACCACGAAGTTAACGTTACCAGGGTGGTACAAAAAGACAACTGTACCATTGCAGGGGTGATCCAAGTAAAGTAGTTTGGTCATTTTCTTTCAGTGATTGGGAATTTTATGTGCATTTAGAGTTGCCATTCCTTTGGTTGGATTGAAATTTTATTTAGCATTGAGGAGTTGTACGAGTATATTGCCACAGGAGAATGTATGAATAATTCATTGTGATAAAGATAAAATCTCTAGATAAGAATCACATTTAGCGGGGGCGCGTGATCACGAAATAGTGAGATCAATATTTGTTAAATTTTTCAAGTTTTTATAGATTTTAAAATTATATTCGGGTAGAAGTGCGTATCGATGATTCAGATTTCTGGGAAGTTGTAGTTTTCATTAAAATTAACAAACATTTTTTTCGATGTATACAATTAAGTTTCAAATATCGTGAAATTTTAGATGAGTTATTGGTTTTGGACTTCCTAATATATTGCGCTAGTTAACGATTAGTACGTGATTTAAAAAAAGGTCACTGGTTAAAAGACACAATCGATTCTAAGAAAAATATGTAATAAAACAGCGACGCTTAAAAAATTATGAGTTTGTTTATTTCCGGTAAATCGTTGAGAGTGTTAATTACGGGCGTTGGTTTACTCGCGATATAAAGACAAAATGATCAGAAATTTAGAGGACTTTTTTCTCAGATATACGCACGAGCGAGTGTCGCTGCCGAAAACGCGGCTACGGGCCCACCAAAGTAAAAAGGTCCAAACCAAATAGAATTTGTTGCGCGTTTTAATTTAAAATCGTGTCTTTTAACCAGGAACAAGTTCGTCATTCGGGAATAGTGAATTGTTCGGAAAGTATTAATCATTGAGTATCTTGCAAAACAGCAACTACAGTTCAGTTTAACGTGCGATTGAAAGACTTCAGTTCAGAAATTATATAAAGTACGAAATGCGCTCTAGAAAATTGTTGTTCAATTTGGATTACGCGATTGGAATTAATAGACGAAGATTGAGAATAATCTAAATATTCTAAATCATCCTCCACTACAAAACACACCATCTCAAAAGGAGAGGAATAGCAATGTCTAAATTGTAGGTTATTTTTATCAAAAGTTATTTACCTAGGAACTGATTTGTATTAAATTTTTATTTTGTCATTTTATAATTGTTTTCGGCGAATGGTTTTACATAGGTAAGGCTAGTTATAAGTTAGTAGCCAGTATATTCATTGCTGTAGGTATTTAATTAAGTATTATATTAAGCAAATTTAAATAGTATTCAGATAAAATTCAGCATAGATGTAAGTAATTGAGTAATTGGATTTATTTTATTTTTTTAAGTATTTATGAGTTTATTTTTATCAAGCAGAAACGTGAGTAGGTAATAGTAGGGCTATTACAGAGTACCTATTTATTCGAGTTCAATCAAACCAGAGCATTACTAGACATCCGCATGGTAATGAGTATAATAGTATAGGATGTCTATCACTTTTTCCCACATAACACAATCACTATTAGGTCAACGAAACAACTCAGATTTCTTCCTTTTCCCCTCACTTTTCCCATATATCTTTCACCCATTGTTTTTACACATCCAATCGCATCTCTTATTCCCATCCCTCTTCTAAATCCGAATTGTTCTTAGGCCACATTTTCTTCCATTATCTTCTCGGGCCTTCTTCACGCTCAAAAATAATTTAGTTACGTGTCCTACCAGGCTGATTATTCTATGTTCACCACACTTCTTTGCTGCTTTCTTTTTAACCAGAGGTATCATCAGGAAATCTTCAGGCCATTCCACTGATTGGTACATTATATATCATTACATAAAGATACTCCATCTTCCTGAAGACCTTAATATCTCTACTGGAATTCCATCTATCCTCGTAGTTTTACCTGATTTAATATCCATCGACTTCTCTATTTTTAGTATTTTCCATTCCTGTCTTTGCTACAAACACTCTTGATAATCTATGCCAGGTAAATTTTTTAATCCTGTTGTAAATAATATCGTGTCTTTCCAGCCTATCAAGCTTTTCTCTTTCATTACATTGATTTTCCATCTTTTCCGAGCTTCATCGGTTTCTTTTCTCAACTCCATATTTAGCCTCCGATATTGTCTTCTTCCTCCTTCGGTATTATTGCTTTTAGTGCACTTTCACTTTAAAAAAATAAAAAGTGCACTTTTTCGCTCTTGATGTCTGTATGTGTCTGTCTGTCTGAGTCACAAAGGCTCCGGAACTACACCACTTACAGACTGATTTCCTGATTTATCAAAGGTTTCTTTGACCTTATTCCCTTTGATTCCCGCTTTGATTATTTCCGCCTTAATTCTGTTCCACTTACACTCTACGTCTTCCTCGACTTGTGGCGACTTTAGATTCATTATTTCTTAATCCAGTCTTGTTCAAAAGCTTTAATTTGTCCTATCAGTCATAGTTTAATAGTCTAATGAACCAAAAGTACTTAAAAAAATGTGTAATTGTAAATGAATTGTATCAGTTTTGAACGAAGAACGTTTCTGAGTAGAATATCTACGACTTGGAGTGTCTGGTACGTTATCCTTAATCGATACCTACTTCAGCTTAGTACGCCTGACCAGCTAAGGCGAGGCATTAATTACTTACATTAATTAATTTACAGTATGATAAAGCTAGGTGTGCGAGCTAAAGTATCAGAAAGCTACTTTCCAAACACGCAACTTCACTTTTGCTCCTGACGCGGTATCCATTACCAATAAAATCTATAATAAAAAAACAACAAAATTTATCTTTAAATTGCTGGCTTATTACATTAAATAAATTGCTAGTCGGGATATTTATAGCAATTGTTAGAAAAGCTCGGAGATTCCGTTCAGTTGCGCAATATCTGCGAAAGCGAACCTGTACGATTTGTGCATCTAATCAAAAGTGAACCATTAGCGAAACGTAAGTCAAAATTGTCACGACAAATTATTAATTTCACTGAGTGGTATTTAAATTCTTTCATTTCGGTTAAATGGTGATTTTCGTTCTAATTTGAAATGCGCGTAGGAGGTAAGTCTCCGGTAAATTGGTTTTTGGTACGATGTCAGCGTGAGCGGCTTTACTCCACGTCTCCACGTGTTCATAGGAAAACTGAACTGATGAGGGTAATTGTGCTATCGAAACGCGTACGTTTGGTAATACAGCTGTTACCTCTGGTTTT
This sequence comes from Photinus pyralis, assembly GCF_008802855.1. NCBI lineage: Eukaryota > Metazoa > Arthropoda > Insecta > Coleoptera > Lampyridae > Photinus > Photinus pyralis. Next base: position 6,793,546 of record NW_022170819.1, read on the forward strand.
GTGTCCTATTATTCAGTGTTTGGCCAATCTGAAGCCTTTAACTATTTTATTCATCGACTAAATAAAGCGCTTTAGATCTTAATTTATAAACAGTCACATTTAAAGTGGGGCATTAAATGTCAAAATACTGAGCATCATAACTGTCTACTTTAACGTAAGTGAAAAATGCAAATTGGGATTTAAAATAGCAGATAAGTCTAAAATTATCTATGTAAATATGAAACCGAGCATTCCAATTTCAGATGGAAATTGAAAGTTAAAAAACTTTTCAAGTATGTCAGGTATTTTAGGTATTTGTGTGTGTGTCAGAACCCTCAAAAATGGAACAAAATAAATGTCCGTTTTCAATTTAAAATCTTGAGCTATACTATTAGATTTAGGACTTATTTTAAACAATGACAATGGAAATTGGAATCCAAGCGAATTAAATTTGGTTGCTGAAATTTGAGGTGTGAGATGTAAAAATAATTACCGCTATTGATCAATTCTAAATTGAAAGCTATTGAGCTTTCTCGTTAAAGTTCTTCTGAGTAAAAATCGAGGCCTACGGCTTGCAATTTCATTCTAGAAATTTCAGGGGTGTTTTTCCCTACATTGAAGGGGGCGTCTGCCCAAACGCTGCACTTGAAAACGTCTGCCCTAACATAATATATGAAAACTAAGGGAAAATTTGCATTTCTTGATATAAATATTTTCCGTGGCCCTTATGGTTTAGTTGATGGCTAAAATAGCGCATGAGGGCGATACATGGCTAATTTCGTCTTCAACGGTTATCCAAGCAGGACAAATGGACACTTTTTAATTCCCCAAACAGTCTGCATTTTTATTTCACTTGCACTTTAACGGGATTCGGTTGGAGTTGGGAACGGGAACCTGTTTTGGAGTAATTTCCATCGGTTATCTAGTTTCTGTTGCCAAAGTGCATAGTCCAAACCTTTCTGCCTTAATATTTCATACGCATAACGTTTCCCCAAAAATGGAGAACTACATCTTATTTGTAAGTCAGGCCCGAAATTTTAATCTTCAAATTCAGTTTAGATGAAATTTATAATTTACAGGTTTTCTAAGCTTCAATATTTCTGTTTGAAACCTAAAACTTTGGTTTGCTATTGATTCTATAAAAATTAAACAGTTTGAGCTCAATCCTTACCCTACGGAACGCCTTTGTATCTTTTAATAACTGAACACCCGGACTAAAAAAATTAACTATAATTGACGCAATGGTACTAAAATTTATAGAAATTTACTTTGTGTTAACAACAATTACCTAGTTGAAATTAATAATTGCATATCTTCCAATAACAACTCGCAATAATTTCCTCTTTTACAATTTCAAATAACGGTTTTTGTGCGAAATTTCAAAAACCGTTATTGAAATGGCATATTTAACAATTTCAAATCGGCAGTCTTATTCATATATCACGATTTAGAAATAACGCGTTGAAAATTTTAATGTTCAAAAATTATCGATTTGATATTATTAAATAATCTTTAATATCACATTCACGCTTTGTAATAATTTTCAATTTCAAGTTGAAATAAAAAATTCAATTCTCTATTTCAAACTCGTAACTTTGGAACGCACAATTTAATTTTTAATATAAACTCTGTGATATTGGTAATTCGATTTACTTATATGTCATGACATATAAAAAATTGTGGCGCCATCTATCGAGTGATGTCAAAAGTGAGGAGCGAACCTGAACCCAACTAATCACGTTTGATGTAATTACCGCGAAAATCTACTTTCAAGTGCTTATTTTATTACCCATATCGTTCATAAATACATTGTGCGAATTATATTGTCAAAAAAAAATGTACAATTACGCGAAATGGAGATTTTAAATTCTGTTCCGATTATTAAACTTACTGTCGCTAGAGGGCAGGTCAATTTGCTATATGTGATTTAAAAATATCGCCTTGATATTTTTAATTCATTTACCAATATGTGTGACTTGATATTTTTAATTCTATTGCACAAATTACTAATTTCTACTTGAAATTTTTAAATACTTTGCATTGTACACGATATGAAACTTAGAAATATAATTCGTGAATTGTATATTTCAATAGGATATTAAACTTTTTTTAACTATAACAACCTTTGTGTTAATTACAATTGTCAATATGGAAACTACTTCTTCCATTGTCGCAAAACTTTCAATCCCGTCTAACGTTTTATTTGAAACTGCATACCTATTAATTGATTTTAATGAAAATTTCAGGTACGTTTTAAAATGTTCAGAATGCAAAATTATAACTTCTGTTACTGAAAAATCGGTTGATGAGTTTTAAAAACATATTTTCGTTATTGAAAATTAAGAAATGAAATAGAAAATTATTCTATGGTTGAAAATAGGTTTTATTTTTAAATATCAGATAAAAATTTTTGATATCAAAAACAGTTTGTAAACATTCAGCAATGAATTCTTCATTGTGGAGGAATAAATTAATAGGGATGGATATTACTTGAAACAAAAAATTGAAAATTATCGTTATGTTGTGAAATGAACATCCAACCAAAGGAATCAATGAAATTTATTAATATTTCAACTCTAAATAATAATAGTTTTGAAATAAAAAATTGTTTTAAAATACAAAGTCGATATCATGAAAGTATTTAAAAATTCCAAGTAGAAATTAGTAATTTGTGCAATAGAATTAAAAATATCAAGTCGCACATATTGGTAAATGAATTAAAAATATCAAGGCGATATTTTTAAATCACATATAGCAAATTGACCTGCCCTCTAGCGACAGTAAGTTTAATAATGGGAACAGAATTTAAAATCTCCATTTCGCGTAATTGTACATTTTTTTTGACAATATTATTCGCACAATGTATTTATGAACGATATGGGTAATAAAATAAGCACTTGAAAATAGATTTTCGCGGTAATTACATCAAACGTGATTAGTTGGGTTGAGGTTCGCTCCTCACTTTTGACATCACTCGATAGATGGCGCCACAATTTTTTATATGTCATGACATACAGTGTGAGCAACAATGATTGAAGCGTGCGTCATCACCGCTTGTTCCTATTAATATCAAAACTACCTTCTTTGTATGGAGTTGTATACGAAAATGACGTTCTGCGCTGTCACAGTGACGTGCGTCTATTCGTATTTCGTATGTTGTATCAAATCAGCATATGCTATGAGCGGCACATTGCCAATTTAGCTGAAGCGGCACGCTTCAATCTTTGTTGCTCACTCTGTATAAGTAAATCGAATTACCAATATCACAGAGTCGATATTAAAAATTAAATTGTGCGTTCCAAAGTTACGAGTTTGAAATAGAGAATTGAATTTTTTATTTCAACTTGAAATTGAAAATTATTACAAAGCGTGAAGGTGATATCAAAGATTATTTAATAATATCAAATCGATAATTTTTTAACATTAAAATTTTCAACACGTTATTCCTAAATCGTGATATAATGAATAAGACTGCCGATTTGAAATTGTTAAATATGCCATTTCAATAACTGTTTTTGAAATTTCGCACAAAAACCGTTATTTGAAATTGTAAAAGAGGAAATAATTGCGAGTTGTTATTGGAAGATATGCAATTATTAATTTCAACTAGGCAATTGTTGTTAACACAAAGTAAATTTCTATAAATTTTAGTACCATTGCGTCAATTATAGTTAATTTTTTTAGTCCGGGTGTTCAGTTATTAAAAGATACAACGGCGTTCCATATTACCCTATCTCAAGAAACATCCCAAATAATAAAAATCTTTATGAAATCTTCTGATGAGGGATGGATCTTCTTACCTAAAACCTATGATTTTCTATATGAATGTTGCTACCAAAGAATTAGAATCAATTTTATAAAAAATATCGTTATATTCATATGTGCATGTTTATCTTAGTCAAAAGTTTGTTTTTTTTCGCACAATCATCACAATCGAAACCACTGGTTTGTGTGTCTAGTGTGTCACAGTTGTTAGTAATGAAACACAATGTAAAGTGAGTAAATTCTTGTTTAATTTCCATTGCTTCTTGAATCAGTGCAGCAGTTTTAATCCCTTAAATTGCTCCTTTGTAGTAAAATTTTAGCCCAGCGACTGACAACTGATTATAAAATGACGCAAAAGGAAAAAGAAGCCAATGGTAGTTACAAACGTAATTTAATTAGTGTGTCGCCAGTGTCGAGTGAAATTAGTCCACCAAAACCCGATTTTTTTACGCATTTGAAACGATACTGCATCCACTACTGTGAGTCGACCACAGTTCATGGAGTTAAATACGTAGGAGAGCGAGGCCGTCACGTTTTGGAAAAGTTAGCATGGACTGCGGTAGTCTTCGTCGTTTGCGTGTTTTGCATTATGCTGATACACAAGACTTATCAAAAATGGCAACTCTCGCCGGTGATCGTAACTTTCGCCAGTCAAGAGACGCCCATTTCGCAAATACCATTTCCGGCTGTCACGCTTTGCCCAGAGGCGAAATTCGATCCGGAAGTCTTCAACTTTACCCACGCGATGCTGATGGAGCAGAGCGGCTTGAAGCTGAACAAGCAAGAGTAGTTGTCGGCAATTAGCCCTCATTTAGGTTAATTGGGGTTATTTCAGTAAAGAGTACCTGCAACTGTCCTATTTGGTTTGCAGCAGTGCGATGGACTACATTGACTTGTTTAATACGACACTATGGAATAAAACATGTTCTCCAGAAGCGATCGATAAATTAGGTGATGAGGTAAGTAGAGGGAAAGTTTTGTAATGTGAGGATCCGAGTTTATTGTAGATGCTGCCTTATTTTGACGTGCTGGGAATGACAACTGTTAAGTGGATAGGAAAATCATTGAACTTAAACGAGTCTCTAGGAATAAGTGTCACATCTGAGGGCTTTTGTTATACATTCAATATGCTACCTTATGAAGAGATTCTTAGATACAGGTAATCATCACTTTGACCTGTATTTAAAAAATATATTTGTAACTTGTAAGAAACTCAAGAGACAAAATAGAAACTAAATAAGCGAGGGTGAATTTTAAAATGATTTAAATGGAAATTTTTCTGAATTCATAACTTCTCCAGAGCCTTTTGGAAAACTGATGAAGGATTTTTCAAATATTTATCTAGTATGTCAATGGATTATTCAAAGAGATTCCCAGAGACCCACTCAGAGAATTTGGAATATTTTTCAAAATTCTGTCAATAATATTCTTCACAAAGTTTTTGTGAATTCATGTGAGACAAATTTTTCAAAAATTGCTTAGACCTCTATGAATCTTGGGAAAATCTATGAAGCAGGTTGAAAAGCGAATCTTATTAGGACCCTTTAAAGTATCTATGAAGAATTATTGAGAATAAAATCATAGAGACTTTGTGGGATTCTGAATAATCTCTAAAGAACATTTGAAGGAACCTGTCATGTAATATATAAAATTTTAAGGAGGATATTTTATAGTACGAGTTTTTTTGGAAATTGGATGACAAATAAATAAAATGTTAGGGTGCACATTTTTACAGAAATTCTCACGCACACTTGAAGATTCTCTTAAATCTGTTAGCGAAACGTGCAGATAGAATATTTTAATTTCAATGTTGACATTAAGAGTGGGAAGTTGCAGTGTATGCAGTTTGATAGGTGGACACCTCCCCCCTCGTCCGTGTTAGCACCGATTCTTTGGTTGTAGCACTATGATTTGCTAAGCTCCATCTTACAGTGACAACTTTAACAACTCAATGAAACCCAAAAATAAAAGTCGAAAGTGGTCGCTCGAAGAAGGTTATCCTCCAGGCGAAACCTTCGACGCATTTCCAAGGAGAACCTTTATGCCAGGACTCGATGGTGGTTTAACCATTGACAACATCTACGTCAACAACAGCCACCTGGACTACCTTTGCGGAGAATCCTTGCAGGGATTCAAAGTGCGTGTCTGATTTCTATAGATCAACCCAATCCCCTATGTTTTACAGGTAGCCCTACACCATCCCAGCGAATTCCCTAGCATGGACAGGCATTTTCGACTACCTTTAAACCAGGCGGTGGTGGTTGCAATTAAGCCGCAAATGATCACGGTGTCGCCGCAATTGTGGAACTACTCCCCCAAGGATAGGAGGTGTTATTTTGCAAATGAGAGATATTTGGAGAGTTACAAGATGTACACGCAGCAGAATTGTCTTCAGGAGTGCGTGGCCAATTACACTTTCGCTCAGTGTAAATGCATTCCATTTTATTACGCCTGTAAGTGTGATCACCACCAGGTTGTTTCTAAGCCGTTGGATTTTTAGCGCCAGAGGAAAAGATTACCATTTGTGGACCTGCCAACAATGAGTGCGTGAGGCAAAGCAAATGTAAGCCTTTTCGTGCTCATTGGCAAGAATTTGAATTATATGCTTTTTAGTAAAATACTTGGAAATCGAAAGTAGCAATGGTAAAGAAAGCGAACAGTGCGACTGTTTACCTCTATGCACTTCTTTGTCGTATGAAGTTGAAACCTCCCAAACAGATTGGAGTTGGCATAACGTATTGAACATCTTAAACCATGTCAAAGGGCTGAACAGGATAAGGACTGATTTGGACCCAAAACGGTAGAGCTGCTTAAGACCAGCGGGCGACTAACTTCACCTTTATTTCAGGGCACACTTTTCAAAATTGACAGTTTACTACAAAGACCTGCAGTTCATGACTTGCGTGAGAAATGAGCTGTACGGCCTCGTCGACTTCTTTTCAAATATGGGCGGGCTCACGGGGTTATTTATAGGCTTCTCCGTCGTCTCTGCAATTGAAATTGTGTACTTTTGCACCCTTCGAATTTGGGGTAACATCAGAAAGTACGGGCAAAACGCGTGGTCGGGGGAACCGGCTACTTAGATTAAGATCACAATATTGTGTCACATTTTCCTGCAATAAACACTACCCGCAACCGATTTCGTATTATTTCCAACCCTGATCACTTGGAAACTTTTTCTGTCTAATTAAATGATATTTTGCAGATCGGTCACTGAGATGGGGGACCTGGCAACCCACAGAAATGTCAGCGTGGACCAAATCGCGCCAAATCCTCGCAGGAGACATGCTAGAAATGCCAAATTTTACTTCTCCCAATACTGCGGAGCGACAAGCATCCATGGAATGCAGTATTTAGGCGAGCGTGGTCGATATGCGATTGAAAAGTAATACACTTTAGTAGCTTAAGGACCGCTTGTGCCATTTTCTCGACTGACCAAAATAATAGTTACTTATTATATAAGACGATAAAGGGATATTTTAACCCTTGAGTGAATGAGGTTAATTCGCGAGATGGTTAGTTTTCCTTTATCGTCGTGTATAATATAAAACTTTATTTTATAGCAAAAGACAGATAAATCATTGTAAAGCTTCTGAAAGTTCTGAATTTAATTCAGACGTCAAAAATAGCAAGCTTAGTTTCTGCTGTCGTGTTCCTTTCCATAGAATCAGCATTGTCATTATGTTCTTAACGTCATTTAATATGGTGCTCCGCGTTCCATTTGAAGTAAGAATGACAGATGCCATTAGAATTTATAATCAGCTGTTTCACTTTATCTACCCTCACGGTTAAAGAGCCTATTCATTCAAACATATTACAATGTCAATTTAACACTTGCTACAAAATAAAATAAAATAATTGAGCTCATTCGCCAAGAAATAAAGAGTTTAATGATTTACTATAGTTATGACTGAACTATGGGGATTAAAACCGCGTAAATAATTGATTACCAAAATGGAATATTGAACACAAACATAAAACAAAAAGATTATTATATATAAACTTATTTTCCTAATAAAAACAATGTTCTGGAAATAATTCCTTATAAAAGTCCATTCCTAAAGATTCGGTAGGTATATTATTTTTTCTTATACGTGCATCTATTGCCATATGATCAGAAGACATTTTGGATTACTAGTTACGGAAGTGAGTGAAAAATTGTCTCATTCCTAAAAATTCGGTATATTAAGACATACTTTTTATAAACCTCCACGTATTGCCATATTAGCAATGGTCAAGAGTAAATTTTGGATTTTTTAACTACAGACAGCGAAAACTGCCTTATTTTTTAACTTGGGTGTATTCAGGCAAATTTTTTGGGAAATTTTTCGAAAGATAAAAATCCTCTTATGTGATCGTTTTGATCATCCGCCTTTCCGTTTGTTCCTCGTCTAAGTCGAGAACGAAAAGAGACAGCGATGTCAAAAGTTAAACCTTGATCAATCGATTTCGACGAGTTCAAGGATCAGTATTATTCAATATGAGCCGAATTTCCGAATGAGAATGTGAACGCAACCGACTATTTTAGCAGGTTCTCGAACAAACAAGATTACGTCATATCCGCCTTACCGCCAATTACTAATCTTTCATGGCGCCTCGGTGTCTATCGAGATTTCTGGAATGTTCGCTACAATATGTTGACCGTCGACAACATTGTGGGATGGAAGGTTAAAATTTTAAATTTGGATATATCTCGCGGACGTAATGTTGGAAAAAGGTACTCGCAAGGGGAAAATGGTATATCTCGCCAAGATGACTCTGTCGGTGGGCGCTAACATTTCAAATGTGGATAGATCTCCACAAAATGCATTTACCTGTGGGCTTAAAGCTTCAAATTCATATATAGAAGTATCTAAATGTTTGAATACTGTAGTTCAAGTATTTGAACCAAAGTTGGACTAGAATAACAAAATAAAGTAATCGAAATTTTAATTTTCTTCGCAGCGACCGGCGCAAAAAACCTGGATACTGGCACAAATCGGCGCAAAATAAGCACAAAACTATAGCATTAGTGTCACGTCGATACGAGCATGGTGGTGTCTAGCATTGTAACGGTGCACAAAATAGACACAGAACTATGACATACGTTTCAAGTCACTCCGATTGTGAGGGCTAAGTTGGCATCCCCTTTAGAAATTTTGAATTACTCCGAAATTACACAAATCAGCACAAAAAAGCTCCAAACGATAGAATTAGTGCCATTTGGATACGAGAATGATGGTGTTAAAACAACTGATTTTATCGTAAACGAGAGGAGCATAAAATTTGGAGATCGGCACACAAATTAGCATAAAATGAGTACAATATTTTGGCGCGGTAACTAATTGGGGTGGCGATTCAGGGGTGCTAATTTAAACCAGACCTATAAATATTTTATGGTCGTCAAGAAAACCTGTCAAGTTTATGTTAATGTCAAGCCGTGTCCTCTACCACTACTCACATTTACTATAAAGACTATCTATGGACAATTTGACGAAGAGAGACCAATCATGTGAAAATCGGTTAACCTAAATCGAAGTTATTTTCATTGCTTTAAAGAGACTCCACCCCTGATATTTTATGATGCAAAATTCATACAAGATTGCGATGCATGCATTTTTATGCAGGTTGATTTCTCTTGGTCTCTCTTATTAACAAAATCTTTTTCCCCAAGCTATTCAGTTGCCGGCTCCATACATATATGGCCTGTGAACTATATTAATAGGACACCCTGTACATCTATAACCATATGAGCAGTACGCAAGATCAAATGTTGGATTTCTTAGCATCTCTTAAAAAATTTCGACGCATTTAGACGGATTTTTGTATTTGTCCAACTATTTCTCCATTAGCAAGACAAGTGCAAATTTTGGTCTATTTAAATTACCGAAAAAATCGAAAAAGGGTCACGTCCTTAAAGTTGGTATAATGAACCTCATTCTAAAAATTGGCATGTGAAATAAAAATTAGTTTTTTAATCTACCACCAGAAAATGGCACAGTTGTCACCAGTCGGAAAAAAAGTGAAAGGGAAAGCTCTCCTCAAGCTACTCACCGTAAATTGAAAAAGTGCTCCAACAATTTTCTTTCAGAATTGTTTGGTTCTTAATCATTCTCACAGTAGCCACCTGCAGCACAATCCTGGTATTGAAAACGTATAGAAAATGGGTAACCTCGCCTGTGATCGTATCTTTTGCAACCTCCGAAAATTCGATAAGTGAAATTCCTTTTCCCGCCGTCACAATCTGCCCGGTAGTCAAATCCAACGTGGAGACGTTTAACTTTACAGACGCGTACCTCAAAAAAATACTCGGAACTGAGCTGCCACCATTTGAGTAAGTGCTTGAAACATTTTTGAAAGCAATTGGAGTAACGTTAGTTAATTAGCGAAGAAGCGTGGAGAAGCCTTTCGTTGATATGTTCAATAGACTTACCGGCGAGTGAAACCGATGACGACCTTTTTGTAAATGACACGGCAGTTGCTATGCTACTAAATGTACATCAGTGAGTAGGGGACCGGCCTTCACTTTTGTTGTTTTAGGTGTTTCCCGAGCTCGACTCTGAAAATATATCTGAACTGAAATGGCGAGGAAAAATTTTAGATCCTAACGAGTATTTCTCTTACACTTTCACCAGTGAAGGTATCTGCTATTCCTTTAATATGCTGGATGCAGGAGATATAATTAAAAATCCTGAGTAAGTAGCGGTGGGGGCGAGGATGGCATGTCAAATTCACTATATATGTAGAGAATACACAATACCAACTGATAGAAAATCGCATAACGTTCGAGAATGGTCACTAGACAAGGGTTATTCTACATCTGATATAGATGACAGTTATCCCATGAGAACATTTGTATCTGGTGCGCTGGGGGGATTCGTATTTGATGCAATGACAACGAAAAGGAAGGACCTAGACTATTTATGCCAGGAATCACTGCAGGGATATAAGGTACCGCGTCTGCAGCCTTTCGTAGAATTAATGGCCCTGCAGTATAGGGAACCGACTTCTATGACTTTGCTAAAGTTCGGCATCTATCCCATATTACAACGAGCTGATCTGATATACTACAAAACAAGATCACATTTCCACTCATTTAATTTGTTCTTGGTTGGAAGGCCAGAAGTGTTTAGTTTTAAAGACTCTAAGCTCACATATGGAAATCGAACTTTACCGAAGTTAGGAAGATTCTGCTGTATTGTTCGCCTAAAGCTAAAGTTTTGCTATCCTAGGACCATTAATTTTACAAGAGACTGTAAATTTGAGTAGGTCGTGCTTCACCATCCAGCGGAATGGCCTAATCTCGATAGACACTTTCGAGTACCACTAAATAGCGCGGTCGATGTGGGTATCAAGCCAAGGGTAACAGGTGTCTCACCTACACTGAGAGATTACGACCCAAAGCGTAGGAAATGCTACTTCACCGAGGAAAGGCAGTTGACATACTTCCGAAAATACACCCAGACCAACTGCCTTCAAGAATGCCTATCGAACTACACGCTGAGAACGTGCGGTTGTTTGGGATTTTACATGCCAAGTAACGAGAATTATTACGCAACAGTTGGTTATTCCAATATTTTTTTGTAGAGGATAGAGACACGCCTATATGCGGACCTGGTAACCTACCCTGCCTTTATCAAAGTAAAAGTAAGTATCGCCTAATCAAGTCTTGGAGGTCAAGCCCTAACAGTTTTTTAAGTCGACTATCCCAAGCACGACAAGGAGGCGTGCTTCTGTCTTCCATCTTGCACATCGCTGGAATACGACATAGAACTCTCTATTATCGACTGGGACTGGCATAGAGCAATTAATGCAATGCGTGCAGTGTCTCATAAAAATTACACTATGGAGTTTGAGAAGTATGACCCGCAATACAATTACGTTCTACCTAACCGTTTAGATTTACAGATTGTACTTAGCGCGACTGTCCATATTCTTTAAAGACATGCAATTTCTGGCATCCGAGCGAAACGAGCTGTACGGTTTCGTCGATTTTCTTTCAAGCATCGGAGGATTGCTGGGATTATTCATAGGAATCTCAATCACCTCCTTTATTGAGGTTATCTACTTTTGTACCCTAAGGCTGTGGTGCAACCTCAAAAAATATGGCCCCGGATATTGGTCGGGCGAACCGGATTTGGTTGACGAGGACGAGCAGAATGGTGCCAAAGTGTTGTGATATTTAATTGAAATAATTGTTCTTAATAGGTCAGCTTGACGTTCCGCATCTGGACGGATCTAAATTTGGATATATGTAATAAACTGTGACCTATTGTTGGATAAAATTCAATTAATTAATTCACTACATTAATAGTTGTCTAATTAGAATAATATTAAGTGCGCGATAAGTCATGAAGATCTGTTTACGAGACTTTTTTGTATAGCTTCATAGTGATCTAGAATTATAATTGTACTTGAGGTGAAATATTACTTCGTGAAAATTGTAAATAAACTACTTACACCAGATTTGGAAGGATTCAAATATTATAGGGATTTCGGAGATTGGAAGAATATTTATTTTGCGATTAGATGAAAAAATAATATTCTATATTTGGGAATAATTTCAATTTAGTCTTGACACGTGGCTGTCGTGACCACAGTAAAATTGTTTGATTGGGGGTAAATACACAAGAGCTTGATTTTAAATCTGATAATTTTATTTTTACACGAAAATTTTGTTGCAATGGAAAAAAACTATAGACAACGAGAGTTTTTTCCAGGAGGCAACAAAATGTGAGTGAATTATATAATTATCCAAGATCGAGTGTATTTTAGAAAGATTAATAAAAGACAGTAAATTTTACAACCACCATATATTTTACGCGTCCCTACTCGCATTTTTATCGCTGATAAAAAGCTACCTAGCTTTTAATCAGATAAAAAATCATCTGATTGGTTAGAATTTGAAACAATCACCAAGCTGATTGGTCGTATATTAATGGAATGAATTAATCACTTTAAAAAACATTTTAATTGCACTTAGAGACTCACAAAGGAGGACTTATATGTCCTCAAGATTTGGGTAAATACTCTCAAGGCTTTTAAAGATTCTTCAGGACTTTCAAAAGCTCTTAAAGGACTACTATGGACAATCTATTGGTGAGAAAACACGGGCCCTAAAATATCAATATAAACTCTTAACGATTTCATGAAAACCTTTAAACACTCCCAAAAGAGCACTCTTGAGACTATTGAAATCTCTTAAAGGGTTTCATAGATTGTAATGGTTTTTATGTCTTACTAACCTATCATAGCACATTTTATATCTGTGATACGCGGGCATAAAGTGGCCACTTTATGCCCTAGGGCATAAAAGTATCACCATAGTAACTCATTTATACGTAATGACAAAACAAACAAATATTTGCAGGTCATTGATAATTAGAAACGTCAATTATTAATTGCCAATACCTACTAAATCACAAGATTGGCCTTATAACAGTTTCTGGAACTTCCTCCTCATTCACAATGAATTGAATTGTTTAAAATTACGTTTGACGATTGGATGGTTTCAATCACATTATCAAATTCGAACCACGCATACTCGATCAAACATAATGAATTATTTTGTAAACGAATTTTGACGAAGAAAACTATTTGTAAGACATAAAATTGTGTATGCACCACGGGCATAAACTGATGTTTATACTCTCGGGCGACTAGAAAGCTCTCGGGCCATAGGCCCTCGAGCTTTTTAACTCGTCGCCCTCGAGAATATAAACATCACTATTATCCCTTAATACATAAATAACTATTACAAGTAGAGTTCTTGGTAAGTGTCAGTGTCAATATCGCTCGATTCAGGGGAATGCCGGCCGCTCGGGCATCAGGTAAAGAAGGCTGTCTATTTAACGCGATTAGTCCGTTAACCTGCCCCCTCCCCCTCTCTTAGAAATTTGATGGTCGCCAGTAATGCGCTCGTTATGCTCTCACATGCGCCACCGATTATAACTCTTGCTCCATTATCGTTTTTTTGGCAATCCGAAAAACACTTGGGAAGAACCAAGTATACGTAGCCCCCTCCCCCGGTATATATTTTGTCGCTGGTATCTATGCCATCTATTACACCTGGTTATGAATTCAATTGCGCCACATAAAATTAAAATAAAGCTAGCGCCATCACGGTTAAGGCATGAGAAATTTTCGAAAAGTGTGTGTGTGGGGGAGGGCATCTTAACGTTTTTAAAAGTTACTTTTTTCTATAATGTTTCTATACTAAATGCTCTCCTAGGTATGCGCTAAAACGCGCCGTATAAAGATATCATTGAGTCATTCTTGTTTTTGCGCCACTTGAATTAAAGGTTGCGCCATACGTAGTGGGGAGGGGGGGGGGCTTACGTATACTTGGCCCCTTGGCGCATGTGAGCGCATAACAAGCGCATTACTTTGTAATAATATGACAATCAAATTTCTAGGTAGAGAGGGGGGCAAGTTAACGGACCCTTGGCAAGCATATTAAGGCGGCGAAATATTTAAATTAAATTAGGTACATTCATATAAGTTTCAGTTTTACACCAAATGTATTAAGATAGATAAAAAAATGTAAGTAACTTCTAATTTGATGCAACATACCGGCCGCCTTAAATGTGCAAATGTGTAAAAAATAAAAAAAAATAGGAAAATGAAATGGAAAAATTATCAATTCATTTTCGGTAATAAACAGGGCGCCGCAGGATGCCCTTTTGCGTTTTCATGTTGACTACCCGTCCGCGCATCGCATTTATTCTCGTCCATAAATACCATCGAAATTTGGAGCAGAAAGAGGGTTGAAATGCCGTGCGATACTGCGATTCCTTCATTGACAGATGCGCTTGCGCATATTTTGCATCAGCTATTTAGAAGCTGCTACAAACTTCGTACCCCAATCGCTATACAGGCTGATCAAATTCGAGGACCACCATGGGGATCTCGGGAATTGTAAGAGATAGGTAGGTAGTTTAAATTTGGCAAAGTTGCGTATTTTGATGCTTAACAAAATGCAGTTTTGAAACTGAAAAAATTCCGACTACTTTCGGAAATATTAAAGCATTTTAACCCATTTTAATATAACCCTCTAGAGGCACAATTGCTTAGACTGTTATTGGTCCATGTGCTCAAAACTCTCAAAAGCCCCCAAACACTGTACTACCCCCTGAGCAAGTACATTTAATTTTCATTACGTTTAATTCAATATTAATTATTTTCAGTTACGGCCTACGTTTCAAACCAATTAAGCGGAAAGCACACACTTTTATAAATTATTTTATTATAGTCATAAATTAATGGTGTCTCGTGATAAGCTGTAACATAAAAAATTAAAAATGTGTTCCCTATCCAATCATTGTCATCACTGCAGTGCAAACTAAAGTGACTTTATAAGAACAGTGGCGACAACTTATCATAATCCGCCATATTGGAGCTAAAAGATTGATTGTCATGTCTGATGTCAAATTGTGGCCGTCGAATAATAAATGTCAGTTTCATTTACGTAAAGATTCTCGTTCAAAACTAACGGCGCAGTTTAAAGCTTTGCAGAACAACATATGGGAAAACCACTGCCTCCCAAATTCAAAAAGATATATGAAAAACGGTATAATAAGAATAAAATAAGGTGCAATATCCAAAATGTACATATAATAAAGGTAACCATTAATCATTAAAGTGTGTTTGACATTTTAGTGTCTTCTGTCACTTCTTGACCCTTGTCGCGTGTTTCTCCTACCGGGATAAAAAGTATTGCTTTAGTCCCTTAAATAGACTGGTTCACTTTTCGAAGTTTTTCTGTCCTAGGAGCATTTCAGACAACATTTGGCCAACAAGGCTTTTTTTACTAATTGGTACCTGCTGAACACGAATATCGATGTTGGCACCTCGAAATCTGAACCGGAAGTCCAGAATTCAAGATGGAGGCCAATTTCTGAAAATGTTTATCTTTTCACTCATGCGACCGATTTTTTCGATCTAAAAACTAATTATAATGTTATTCCTGACGTACGTCACGATAATAATAGTTAACTATTGTTTTAACAATAATGTAATAGTTTTTTTTAGCGGCAGGATGCGTAAAATTAAGAATTACGAAACTCCTAGCTCTCCTTGCCAAAAGGAGGACTTGCAAAACGATTGTTTCTAGTAATCCTGACACATATAAGTGAAATTAATTAATATGCGGTTTAGTTGCCTAATCCAAAAGAATTCGAAAGATGGGGGCAATACTTTTTTGATGATTGAAATTTAAAAATATTTCAGATCACTTTGGAATGGCGTCCCTCGAAAGCAGAATATTGTTAAAATGTTCCGAGCATATGGAGATTCCTAAATGTATGTATATAGTTAATTGTAGAGAAGAAAGTGGAATTATTTCAAATCACTTTCTTCACATAATTTTTTCTGAAACTACAATCAAAATTGAAAAATTATTGTATGCTATAATAACGTTTGACACATAATAGCAATCTAGACACGGGTATGTATCAATTTTAAATGCCATTAACATTAACGCAGCAAGTGTTTTTTACTTTCCTCACTAGAGAGGAAAATCACATTTTCTTCACCCTTTTTAGAGACGAAATTAGAAGCAAAAATATTTGACAAGCCGTAAAAGGTTTTTTTTTTTAAAAAACGTGGCGGTATACAAATAATTAGGGGGCATTAATTTCACCCCTACAAAAGACAGTTGGATTTGGGAAAATATTGAAAAACTTTGGAAAATTGTTTCTAGGATTCCAAAAATTTTAAAAAGAGTTTTCGCTTGGCGTTTGTTTAGTGCCCACAGTAGAATTTTCAAAGAGGATTTAGGAATGTTTTTATTTCCGGAAAGTGATAAAAGTTTTCTAGAAAGGATTTCGCGAAAACAATTCAAAAATACTTCAAACAAAAACGATTCAAAAATTCTGAGAAAATCAAAGCTTAAAAATAAGAGCAACTCATGAAGATAATTAGGAAACAGGTTCCAAGGGTACTTTATATTTCAAGGTTCAACAATAGGGTATTAAATAATTCGCAAAAATGTCCGAATGCCTCTTAAATTAAACAAAAGTTATAAAATCACATGTCATTTCAGAAGTAGAAAAATAATAAGAAGAAAAATAAACCAAAAACTGGGGATCCGTCATAGTCCAGTCAAATTAGTGCAATTTTGGACAAATAAAAACATTAATCGGTAAAGATCTGAATTTTGGTATACACATTTATTGGGACTTTCTATTGAACATACTAAAAGTCACTGTCAAAATCTGTTGCGCTCGAGACGCCATCTTGGAAAAACGGTACACTTTTCCAGTTTTTTGCCCATGTCTCGGCAACTATTACTGATACGAAGAAATAGTTTACATGAAAAATATAGTTTACTAAATTCCCTATAAAAAAGAGTATTTACATTTTTTTGGTATCTCCAATACTTTAGCTGTAATCTCACGTTGAATGCGTCAGAACGCGTTTAGGACCCGTATCGTAGTTATAGGAAGGAGACCCTCTTTTTTTTTACTACACCGAAAGCTGTAAAAGCACCAAAAAATGAACAGAATCGTCTTGCGATAAAGCATTCTCGCAATGACATAATGTTTCATGATACGATCTGAGACAATTTTGTTTTCGGGGCTCAAAAAAGGCAGTGTATAACCTTCCTTTTTTTTACCAAAAATCGACTACACCAAAATTTCTCGGGAAAACACTTTTTCTTATTAATTTTGGGGAGTAGAATCCAAAACAATTCGTACTTTTTCGATTAGACTTCTCAGTCAAAAGTTATAGACTAGAAACCAATTTCGAAAGAAAATTCAAAGGGCTGTAACTTTTGAACTAGTAGCCCAATCTTCGAACTGTTTGAAATTATGGATTCTACAGGCCACATTCTATAAGAAAATTTTTTTCCGGGTCGATCTGAGACAATTTTTTTTGAGGGCTTCAAAAAAAGGCAGTGTACAACCTTCCTTTTTTACCAAAAATCGACTGCACCAAAATTTCTCGGGAAAACACTTTTTCTTATTAATTTTGGTGCGTAAAATCCAAAACAATTCGTACTTTTTCGATCAGACTTCTCAATCAAAAGTTATAGACTAGAAACCAATTTCGAAAAAAAATTTAAAGGGCTGTAACTTTTGAACTAGTAGCCCAATCTTGGAACTGTTTGAAATTATGGATTCTACAGGCCACATTCTATAAGAAAATTTTTTTTCCGGGTCGATCTGAGACAATTTTTATTTCGGGGCTCAAAAAAAGGCAGTGTATAACCTTCCTTTTTTACCAAAAATCGACTGCACCAAAATTTCTCGGGAAAACACTTTTTCTTATTAATTTTGGTGCGTAGAATCCAAAACAAATCGTACTTTTTCGATTAGATTTTTCAATCAAAAGTTATAGACTAGAAACCAATTTCGAAAGAAAATTCAAAGGGCTGTAACTTTTGAACTAGTAGCCCAATCTTGGAACTTTTTGAAATTATGGATTCTACAGGCCACATTCTATAAGAAAATTTTTTTTCCGGGTCGATCTGAGACAATTTTTTTTTCGGGGCTCAAAAAAAGGCAGTGTATAACCTTCCTTTTTTTTTACCAAAAATCGACTACACCAAAATTTCTCGGGAAAACACTTTTTCTTATTAAATTTGGGGCGTAGAATCCAAAACAATTCGTACTTTTTCGATTAGACTTCTCAATCAAAAGTTATAGTAGTCACTAAAAGCGTACAGCTCACGTTTTAAAAAAATGTTTAAACTGTGCGTGGGCGTAATTGTTTGCTAGTTTCCCGCTCACGAAATTATGGCAGTCACTGTCAGAGCGACTGAACTGTGAAAAAATCGCGTAGCTGAAACTGATTGCTAATCTTACAGTTTTTAATTTCCCTGATCCCGAAAATTTAAAATTTTTGTTTGGAGTACAGTTTTGACAATACTACCAATATATCAGTCACGAAAATGATGGGTGCATAGGGACAATCACTTGCAAGCGACGGCGCTGTTGGAAAGCCACCTAGTCAAAAGTGCTAATTATCCAGTCTTTAAGTTCCCTGCTCCATAAATTTTAAAGTTGAAGCGTTTGGGGTAAATTTTTAAAAAGATCTTAACGATTGTTAAGGACTGTCGAGACTCTATGGGCTCTCGGGAAGTCATTAAAAGCTCTTTCGGAGAAATCACTGGGGGAAATCACTGTCCAGCGAGCTCAATTAAACATAGGTAAGCGATTACCATTCTTTCAGGAGCGTCCATCATCCGCTACTACGAAAAATCTCGATAAAACTTTAAAATTAAAATTTAAAACAGAAGAATTTAGAATGAGAACTCTTATCTAGGTCGTAATTTGGACTCGATTATACACAAAACTGACTATTTATAGATGACATAAATTTATTTAACAAAATAATTCAATAAACTGAAAGAAAAAGAAGCACTTTATAGGGTTTATAGATGAAATACCACGCACAAGCGATCGATTGAGCAAATTAATTAAAGAAATGTTAATCACCATTAAAAGACCCAACGTTATTGTAAGTGCTGAAGCCCAATAAAACGACCGCAGGACGTAATTTACACAACAATACTAATAAAGCATCTCGAAATCTCTTAAAGATACTTCAAGTTAGTTTATTCTTAAAGCTCTAAAAGCTTATATGCGCTCTTAGGAAATTAGGGACTGAAAGGAGATTCCGAAATGCTCCTCTTGATGAGTTTAAAAAACACTTGAGGTATGTTGAATGCTATTGAAATGTCTTGAAGGCTTTTTTTAGAAAATTAAAGTGGTTTTTAGAAGGCTCGCAGAACACTTGGATAGGAGGCTCTTGAACGAATACCTTTAAAAGTGCTTCAACACTGCAGAGAAACTGTATGATACCTTACAACACTAAAAAAAACTCTCATAAATGCTAATAAATATGGATGCCTCTAGAAATGCTTGTAGAGCTCTTTAGAAGGCCGAGTTTTGAAGGTTTTCACAGTCATTTAGCCGCTAAAAAATTTTAATGCTCTTAAATAAAATTCATTAGATTTTATATAGATAGTCTTTTTAATACCTTTTAAATTCCCTTTAAAGGCCCGATTGCTTAGAATCTTATTGGTTTATGTGCCAAAGCCTAAACGTAAACGAAATAAGTATTTTGCAAACTGCAAAGTTTTTAAAAGCATTGTGATTTGTGAAGATTGGAAACGTGAAGCTTTTGAAATCCTAGCTCAGATTGTAGACGAATATCCTAAAGATTCAAAGACTTTTGAAAACTCTTAAGAACTTCTGAAAGGCCCTTGGAGTTTTTAAAAGGATCTTTCCTTCAAACACTGTACCTTAAAATTTCTTAATCAAACGGTAGGGACGTTAAATAACGAAGATCTACTGTGATTGGTTCGGGCGAGTAATTATGGAACAAGACAAACATTTAATTTTCATTACGTTTATTTCAATATCAATTTTTCAGTTAGGACCAACGAATCAACCTAATTAAACGGACAACACAAACTTATTTTCATGCAGTGTTTTATAGTCATGAATTAATTGTGTCGCGTGATACGCTTTAACATAAAAAAATTTTAAATGTGTTTCCAATTATTCCAATTATTGTCGATACGAATATGAACACTAGAGTACAAACTATGCTTGGCACACTACCTCAAATAATTAAAAAGAGACCTACGCTTATTAAGCAGAACACCTTATTTCGAATTTCTCCAGTTCCAAGGGAGAACGTTCTTACCGAAAAGAGGAACAACCTAAAGCTGTACGCAGCTCATTACTGCGAGGAAACCAGTATTCATGGCATCAAATACATCGGCGAACGCGGTCGGTTTTTGTTGGAGAGGTGAGGTCGACCATGGTCAATGGTTAATTCCGAATTGTACGCGATAGGTTGGTATGGACGGCCATTGTGGTTGTGGTTTGCGCTCTCTGCCTGTCGCTGGTCCGGCAGACGTACCTCAAGTGGCAGTATGCGCCAGTGATGGTCACCTTTGCGAATGTCGAAACACAAATTTCCAAAATTCCATTTCCTGCGGTAACGATCTGTCCTGAGGCGAAATTCAATAAGGAGATATTCAATTTTTCCGATACGTTTCAGCGATTCTGTAGTTACGAGGAGATCAACGCAATGGAGTATCTAAATGAAAAATGAAACCGTAAGAGGTAACACTTATAGTTTTTTTTTTAGGGAGGAAAACCTCCACTTGGCCCTCTTGGTCTGTAGCGGTGCGATGAGTCAAGCACGCGATTACGTTTTTCCAAACATGAGCGCAATGTCTTTTGATGGTACTACTAAGAGGCTGGTTGAGGTGAGTATTCGAAATGATTAAACGCGCTGTTGCAAAGAAACCGCAATTTAGATGTTGCCACACTTTGATCCATTAAATATGACCAAAATAACATGGATTGGAGAGGAATTGAATAGCGAGGAGGCATTCTTTCATAGTATTACATCGGCAGGGATTTGTTATACCTTTAACATGCTACCTCACGAGGAAATTTTCAGGTTTGGGTGAGTAGACGAATTGCAAAACTGATTTAAGCAAAAAGCATTGTAGTCACTCACAAATGAAGACCAAAGGTCGACATTCGCGAGATGATTACCCAAGAAGAACATTCGTGCCTGGCGCGAGAGGAGGACTGACCATTGATAGCCTCTACACCAACAAAAATCACATAGATCCCTTGTGCGAGGGATCCATACAGGGATACAAAGTAACATACCTACTGAACAATCGAAGTGTTTTAGTGCTCGGTTTCAGGTCGCCCTGCACCACCCTTCAGAGATGCCTAACATGGACAGGTGCTTTCTTCTACCGTTAGATCAAGTGGTATTCGTTGGTATTAAGCCATCTTTAATATCAGTATCGCCCGAATTGGTAAACTATGCTCCTCGAGTGAGGAACTGTTATTTTACACACGAAAGATATTTGGCCAGTTACAAGGGGTACACTCAGCAAAATTGCATGGAAGAATGCCTGGCTAATTACACTATGAAACGGTGCAAATGCATTCCGTTTTTCTTTCCCCGTAAGTTGACCACGCACAAAGTTTTTATACTTAACGCCCTCTTTAGCGTTACACGACAAAATAAATATTTGTGGACCAGGCAGTAGTGAGTGTGTAAGAGAAAGTCAGTGTATGTTTTAAGATGATTGTGACGATAAACTTTAATAACTACTTTTTTAAGTGAAGTATTTGGAAGTCGAACCATGCGAATGTTTGCCATCGTGTACTTCCGTGTCGTACGACGTCGAAACGTCTCAAACAAACTGGCTGTGGAATGATGTGTTGGAAGCTTCACATCCATTGGAAAGGCTTATATATAACGAACTGTTAAAGGAGTAGGTACTACCAATTGTGGAGTTTAATTTTTCCGGGTGAAAATTATAGCACTTTGAAATTGGTATTTCGAGAAAGGTTTCTAAGAAAATTACTAAAAACTAATTAAGATTTTGTAAGAGGGTTTCCATCAAAGGAGGTATTTACTAGTAAAATTCATAAGAAAGAACTTTAACTTTAAGAATGCATTTCATCCTTTGATATGTGAATGCCATTTTCTGGTGGTGGTAGCGTAGTAGCGTTCAAAAATCAATTAGAATACGAATTTTCTTAACTTCAAGATCGGATTTTACCATCTTAGACGGCAGTATAGTGAATGCCAAATTTTTGTGTTTATCAATAGTAGCTTTGGAAAATGAATTAAAATAGGAAACATGTTTTTGTGTGGTTGTTAAATTAATGTTTCTTTGCTATTATTTTAACGCCTTTTTGGGCATATTAAATTCACTATCTTTACGTTTCAGCGCGCAGCTTTCGCAATTGAGCGTGTATTACAAGGACGCACAGTTCCTCACTTGCGAAAGAAAGGAGTTACACGGATTGGTGGATTTCTTTTCAAATGTTGGCGGTCTTTTCGGTTTGTTCATTGGATTTTCGGTGACTTCTGTCTTTGAAATTCTCTACTTCCTCACCCTTAGAATAATTTGCAACATTAAAAAGTATGGCAAAGATGCATGGTCAGGGGATCCTTGCGTAATAAGTAAACAACCACTAATTAAATGACTTAATTTTTCATGTATACACAAAATAAATACTTAATAACGTTTACGCTATTTCTTTTACGTTATTTACCTTATGTATGCATTTAAGCTATTTTTAAATGTGCCGCATTGGTTACAGCTGCAATGAGCACCCTATCAGTTGAAGCTTTGTATGTGCTTTGGTGTACAAGGATAAAATTCTTGAGCTTGTCTAAACCAGAAGGAATTCAAAACCTATTGTGAGGTAGCCGGGTCGACCGGATGATTTAACATGTACAGTAGAAAAAAGGATTTTAAAAATCCAATTTTTCATTTTTTTGTTCTTTTGGGAAAAGATTTTGGAGATCCATGCACAAATTTACCCTCTAAAAGCAGTGATAATTAAATACTTTATATAGCTATAATTGTGACAATCTAGAATTGAAATCAAAAATCTATTTAGAAATAAAAATGCATCTTCAAAACACATCTTATAGAATCGGCAGGCAAGAGACGAATCAACCGTCCAGAGGCGATCAGAATGGACCAACGTGTACAGTTATGTTTGCATCAGACAAGCATAGTTTTTAAAACTCTAATTAGACATTCTTCAGAGAGAAATTATGGAGTTTCATGGGCAAATGGGCGAACTTACCCTTTCAAAGCAGGGGTAACAAAGTAACAAGCTAGAAATAAAATGGGAGTTTATTTAAAAATAAGTATGCACTTTAATGGTAGATTTTATAAAATCGAAGGACAAGGTGCGCATCTACCTTCACCAAATGCTGATGAACAGAATTAATTTACATTTAAAAATCTTTCGGAAAGAGTTTTTGGGAATTCAGGAATAAATGGGACGAATTTACCCTTCCAGTGCATCAGGAACAAAGAAATATTTTATCCTTGTAACAGTGAAGCTCACAAAAACTTGAAAATTGTAGTTAAAGCTAATTATATTCAAATTTCATCTTCCATATTACACGTTTCATAGACTTTCGTTTTTTAAGGGTTGAAGCGTCAAGATTAAAGCTTCAAAATTAAATCCTGAGCTAAGATCGTATACGTTGAAGTTTAAGTTTTTAATTTTGAAGATTTAATCAGGTTAGCTTTCTGTATTGGATTCTGATTTTTTGTCGATGTTATTTCGGTCTAAACACCGAAAGTAATGGCGGAAAATCGTGGATATGATACTATTTCAAATTTATTGAAGTAAATCCGGGGGTTATTTACTAATACGCAGGTTTATTTGATTTGAGTTTGTATTCCTGTAGTGTTATTTTTCCTTTTAGATTTACCTACGGCAAACAACGAAAAAAGCGTACGTTTCTTTACGCTATTTATTCGAGATTTCCGCCCGATTTGATTGTAGGCGCAGTTCGTCTTTTTAGCGCATTTCCACAAAAATAAAAAAAAATGCGCTATTGTGGCCACTTTGTCCGTCCGTCCGTCCGTCCGTCCGCTAACTTTGCGACGCTACTAGTTTTTTATCTTAAGAGCTATTGTTCTACTTTTTTCGCTATTTGGTTCGTTATGGTGTCGAGTCTTGTACCAAGGAAGGAATTTTTTCTGTACCGCTTACAAAAAAAGTTATTGTAAAAAAAACAAAAAACCGTTTTTTACATGTTCCATAATTTTACACTTTTGCCGTTTATTAACGATCCTAGAGATCGTTTATAAATTTGCATTGCTATCTGTCGCCTGCCGGTTGGTCTCTCCGTCTGTTCCTTTGTCTGTCTGTCCATCTATCTGTCCGTGTGAACGATAACTTTGTTTAGAAATGTTCGATCGCTTTACATCTCCGTTAGTTATGAACTGAATTGCATGAAATTCAATATGGGCATAGATTTAGCCATATAATACGCAATGCCAAAAGTTGGATCGAATCGATTCAAAATTCACATTGCCCTTTTCGCATCTCGACCATTTATAAACCGAATTGCAAACTTTTTTATTTATGGAAGAATTTAAATGAAATGTGATACATAGGCACTTGGAATAAAGGAAAATATAGCGCCAGTTTCAAAATTTTATTTTGCGCATGCGCCGTGCCAACTTTTTAGCGCATTTCCACAAAAATAAAAAAAAATGCGCTATTGTGGCCACTTTGTCCGTCCGTCCGTCCGTCCGTCCGTCCGCTAACTTTGCGACGCTACTAGTTTTTTATCTTAAGAGCTATTGTTCTACTTTTTTTCGCTATTTGGTTCGTTATGGTGTCGAGTCTTGTACCAAGGAAGGAATTTTTTCTGTACCGCTTACAAAAAAAGTTATTGTAAAAAAACAAAAAACCTTTTTTTACATGTCCATAATTTTACACGTTTGCCGTTTATTAACGATCCTAGAGATCGTTTATAATTTTGCATTGCTATCTGTCGTCTGCCTGTTGGTCTGTCCGTCTGTTTCTTTGTCTGTCTGTCCATCTATCTGTCCGTGTGAACGATAACTTTGTTTAGAAATGTTCGATCGCTTTTACATCTCCGTTAGTTATGAACTGAAATGCATGAAATTCAATATGGGCATAGATTTAGCCATATAATACGCAATGCCAAAAGTTGGATCGAATCGATTCAAAATTCACAGTGCCCTTTTCGCATCTCGACTATTTATAAACCGAATTGCAAACTTTTTTACTTATAAAAGTATTTGAATGAAATTTGATACATAGGCACTTGGAATAAAGGAAAATCAAACGCCAATTTCAAATTTTGGTTTTGCGCATGCGCAGTGCCAACTTTTTTATTTATGGAAGAATTTAAACGAAATTTGATACATAGGCACTTGGGATAAAGGAAAATCAAACGCCAATTTCAAATTTGGTTTTGCGCATGCGCAGTGCCAACTTTTTTATTTATGGAAGAATTTAAACGAAATTTGATACATAAGCACTTCGAATAAAGGAAAATCAAACGCCAATTTCAAAATTTGGTTTTGCGCATGCGCAGTGCCAACTTTTTTATTTATGGAAGAATTTAAACGAAATTTGATACATAGGCACTTGGGATAAAGGAAAATCAAACGCCAATTTCAAAATTTGGTTTTGCGCATGCGCAGTGCCAACTTTTTTATTTATGGAAGAATTTAAACGAAATTTGATACATAGCACTTATAAAGGAAAATCAAAGCCAATTTCAAAATTTGGTTTTGCGCATGCGCAGTGCCAACTTTTTTATTTATGGAAGAATTTAAACGAAATTTATCCATAGGCACTTGGGATAAAGAAAATCAAACGCCAATTTCAAAATTTGGTTTTGCGCATGCGCTGCGCAGTGCCAACTTTTTTATTTATGGAAGAATTTAAATGAAATGTGATACATAGGCACTTGGAATAAAGGAAAATCTAGCGCCAGTTTCAAACTTTTATTTTGCGCATGCGCCGTGCGAACTTTTTTGTCTATGGAACTATTTAAGTGAAATTTGATACTTAGGCGCTTGGAACAAAGGAAAATCTTAGTTTATTAGTTAGTTATAGTAAATTAGTTTTAAAATTGAGTGTTCGGAGATCCAGGAGCGTTTAGTGCCAGTTCGGGGCTAACGCCCCCCGGTGAGTTACTTAATTAATTGGCGAGGATTGCGGTTAAGCAGTCGCGATATTTGTTTATATGACCCTTGAGCGCGGGAGACGACCAGTCAGAGTGAATGCTGCCATGCCAACCCCTTACGCGTAGATTACAGAGGGACGTTTCTAATGAAAGGTGAGTTTACAGTAGATTTGTCGCATCTTAATAATGAGTTCTGACCAACAATTAGCTCCAATTTAATTACCGATTTTCCTTGTTGCAATATAAAATACCCCCCATTACACTATGTATCAAATTTCATTTAAATTCTTCCATAAATAAAAAAGTTGGCACTGCGCATGCGCAAAACCAAATTTTGAAATTGGCGTTTGATTTTCCTTTATTACAAGTGCCTATGTATCAAATTTCATTCAAATACTTTTATAAGTAAAAAAGTTTGCAATTCGGTTTATAAATGGTCGAGATGCGAAAAGGGCACTGTGAATTTTGAATCGATTCGATTCAACTTTGGGCATTGCGTATTATATGGCTAAAGCTATGCCCATATTGAATTTCATGCAATTCAGTTCATAACTAACGGAGATGTAAAAGCGATTGAACATTTCTAAACAAAGTTATCGTTCACACGGACAGATAGATGGACAGACAGACAAAGGAACAGACGGAGAGACCAACCGGGAGGCGACAGATAGCAATGCAAAATTATAAACGATCTCTAGGATCGTTAATAAACGGCAAAAGTGTAAAATTATGGAACATGTAAAAAAACGGTTTTTTGTTTTTTTACAATAACTTTTTTTGTAAGCGGTACAGAAAAAATTCCTTCCTTGGTACAAGACTCGACACCATAACGAACCAAATAGCGAAAAAAGTAGAACAATAGATCTTAAGATAAAGAACTAGTAGCGTCGCAAAACGAGCGGACGGACGGACGGACGGACGGACAAAGTGGCCACAATAGCGCATTTTTTTTTATTTTTGTGGAAATGCGCTAAAAAGGATATTTGACTGCAAAAAGATTTTATAAAAAGTTAGACAGAATTTTTTAGTGGTGCCAGTGATTTGCAAAGTACCTAGTCATCCAAGATGGAAAATGGGTGCAGAAACTAATAGTGTTTGTTTTATATTTTAAATTTTGAAAAGTTTCATCAAGTGTAACAGTTGATGCAGAATTGAAGGTTTGGGTATGTTTTGAACAATTATACCATGGACTATTATACGCTTACAGAGTCACAGTTGTCTGGAGTAATTCAAAATCAAAAGTTAAATCGGTGGTCTCAGAGAATATAGTAGATAACTAGGTACCTACGTAGATTTTCACGATTTGCCTTCTCGCTAAAAGATTATGAAATTATGATAATAAGTGATATATCTCATTTTGTGAGTGATGCAAGAAATATACTTTTGGAAAATTTAGCTGAAACCAATCGATTTCTTGTTGGAACAATTAAAACTGGTATAACTACACTTAAACGTAAAAATTATTCAGCAATCACGGGCTACTTGCAATGTTTCGTTATTAGCAAAAAAATTGCACAGGTGGCAAGTACTATATACGCCATACATGAGGCGAATACTAATTTTTGAAAAAGATCATTTGTTTTTAAACAAAGAGTAAAAACAATTACTGGGAATCCCTTTAAATATGACGTCAGCCGCAAACGCCCTGCCATTGGTGCGACGTCACAACTGCGGTCGCCATATTTGTTTACATTCCATTCTGTGTTCGTAGATCCAGGTTTGTAGAGGTCCGCCCGGCCAGGTTTGCTTTGTGTCTTGTGCGCAAAAACCAAAAAGCGATAAACAGTGTGTGTGTATTTGTGTGGGACATGATAGAGAAAGTTAAAAAAAAAGTTAGTACGAATAGTGTATTTTAGGTCGACTAAAAATTTTCCACATGTATTCTCTTACTCCAACCAACCAAAATTTTTAAATAGTCTGCATTGTGCATGGTATTAACATAACATGTGGTACCTACCTTTGTGTACAAGATACTGAATAATCACCTAAATAGCCCAGAATTGCTTCAGGACACATGTTAAATTAAGGAAAATCGATACCATCTTTGTGGTGACCACCCCGTCATCGCCACTATCGAGGACCCTGTTGGCTTTGAATAAGACGTGCCGTGAGAGAGACATCGATATATTTCACGGCTCTTTGAATGAATTAAGTTCTTTTCAACCATGGTAACATGTGTGCCTCGTAGACAGACAGCTTTTCTTTAAAGCTGGTTTCAATTTCTGATTAATTGTCCTCTGATGTACAAGCTGGACGTTCATATTCCGAAGTCTGTGATGAGTGTGACTGCGATTCGGAAGGAAGATGACAATTTTCGGGGTAGACTATTCTTCACACGGCTAGTTTTGTCTGGTGTCAGAGTAGGAGGCCTTTCGACTGGATCAAGTTTGATTGGAGAACAGCCCTGACATATTGTAGGCGTCTTGATGTTGCACTGAACCTTCGAATAATATTCAAAGACTGAACATATGCTTCGATAATGTGGCTTTATGTTAACTTGAACACCAATTTCTTTGAACATTGGCACCATGCACCAGTAATACACCATTTTCACATTTAACAACTTAAATTTCGCCGGAAAAATTTAGTACACAGGAGAAAAGGTAAGCAACAACCAACGCATACGCTACGTCGTCGCATTGAAATATACATGGAAGTATACCGCTACTGCTTTTACACAGTTGTGACGTCACAACTACAATCTAGCGTTTAAAATGATTTCCAAGCGCGCGAAAAACTTATCTTTAAGTAATTTAAAAGTTTGTGTGTTTAGGATTGTAAAATTTTGTATACTGGTATTTCTTTATGTTCCGCATTGATTTATCACATAAATAAAAAATATGAACGTGGCTTAAATGCATTTCTTTTGTATCAGTCTTCATCGTACTATAATATTGTCAGAAATAATCTGTTAACTTGACCACTTTTGAAAATGACAAAAATAAACAATATCCTACATTGGTTTCTTAATAATTCAGTAACATAACTGTGGAGATGGTAGGCCAACTGTTTGGTATTGATGCGGCGTTGCCAGCTCTTACAGCGGAGCCTGGTAATTATAGGAAGCCGTGCATCTGCTGATGTAATATCTTTTCGACAATTAGACTGGAAGGATGGAAATCGGTCTGTAATTGCCAACGTATATTACCAATCGAATATTACCATATAAATTCAATGATATTACCACAGGTATATGTTGTCTGTGATATTACTAACCTCGAGAATCTACTTTCCTCCCTCCTGGAAAAATAAGTGTGATCGTGAATAAAAAATATTACAATATCGTTCCGTTTCGTCGAAAATATTTGTACACTGTTCCTTTTCGTACAGGGACCGCAGCGTCCGATCCTTTCCGGCCGCACACAAAGAAATTTTACAGAACCCTACATATTGTTGGATTATTTGTAATTAATGCAAATCACATGAAAACGATAATACGTCCTTCAGATCATACCAGCACACGCAACCCATTAGTAGGCACTGGTGCCACACTAAGGGAAACAATAAAAATGAAACATTTAATTTTTTTTACGTTTTCTTGTTGTTTTTATGTACGTACTACATGTTTTCTATGTTATCCCCCCCCTCCCCCGTCCTCTTGATGGGCTGATGCTTACGTTTCGGCTCGCGAAAATTTCCATTCCGAGCACGCACCCCGAGGGATACCGGAGGCGGGCTGCTCAGGGTTCCCTGACCCTCTTCAGCCAGAGAGCGGGAATATATGGATGGGTAAAGTTAGGTAAGGATGGGAACGGAAGGAATCGAGTTAGGGTGCTGAGAGGGAAGAGTACTGCTCCACCATTCGCCTCGTAGATTTGAACATAATTCTAGCATTATGCGACGCTACGTACGTCTGAGGAGAACCCTCTGACAAAACCCAGTGTACCAACCAATGAATAAAGAATACCTTATTCATTGGACTAAAAGCGAGAAGAAGCGAAGCCAGTGACGCAGTGGTTGCGTTGCCGACTGCTAAATAATAGTATACCGGGTGGTGCCTAGCGCGACGCAGCATAGGGATTTCAATGGTAATTTCTTTATAGTCAATTACTAGCTCCCCTAATTATTTTAGAGCTAAAGTCTAAATAAGTTTTTTTTAGAGAAAAAAATACTGAATCTGTTCATGCTATCACCATTGAATTTATAACTTATAAATTCAATGCTATCACTCATAATTTTCCGTTTGTCAAAACCGTAGAAATCAACAAAGTAAAAAGGTTCATTTTACAATAAATCAGATATGCCTTGGAATTACCTAAAGAAACAGCGATCACGTTTCATTATTTGCCTTTGACGTTTATTAACTTTATACTTGTTTATAAATTAGTTAAAGAACTGCAAGAGCAATAACGTTCAAAATGTCCGTCAAAACCATCAGGAAAACGACAATACATTCAACGTTTTGGCTGCAGTAGCGGAAAATCCGAATATAAGTTTAGGAACAAATCTGTTTCAAATCAGTTTTTTTTTCTTCGATTATGTAGGTACTCTGATTCTCTCTGATAAACAAATAGTATCTGTGTTAAGTTTGGGGTTGTGAAAATAAAGGCAGCGTAATAACAAAAAGAGCAGTACTTTATTAGTACATTGTGGGTTGACATACAGCAGCGAAAAGAGAGCGAGCGCATGGTGCGCATCATAGTCACAGCTTACTTACTATCTAGTCATACAAGTACAAGATCGGTGGGGGAAATAATGAAAGATGCAGATGCAGCATGCATTCTCTAAAAAAACATTACCCAATTGCCGCTTTTTCTTGCATGTGATAGTTGTAACAGAATTAAATATGAAAATCGTTCGACGTCAAATAACGATAACTTAGATGCGATGCGCTTGTAATTTGTTAAAAGATTCCAAAGCATCACTGATTTATAAAAATGTAATTTTTTATTTTGTCGATTTCTACGGTTTTGAAAAATGGAAAATTATAACTAAAAGTATGAACAGATGCAGTATTTTTTTCTCTAAAAAAAACTTATTTAGACTTTTGCTCTAAAATAATTAGGGGAGCTAGTAATTGACTATAAAGAAATTACCATTGAAGTCGCCTATGCTGCGTTGCGCAAGGCACCACCCTGTATACCGCGGGACTGAAGTAGTACTTTTAATCCCGAAGGTAAAGTTTATGACCCGACCGAAGGGAGGGCCATAATTTACCTGAGGGATTAAGACCACTACTTCAGTCGCAAGGTATATAAGTATAATATTTTTCGTACTTCTGAAACTGAAACACTTAATATGTATGGAGTTAGAGAACGCGTTCTTACAAAAAATCGCTGATTAACCAGTTACCATAGGAACGTTGCGTTGGTACGACAATCCCTATGCTATGGTAACGGTACCGAGGACTTCCGGCATCCTGAGAGTCGGCACCGTTGGTTTTTTATATCCGTATAATCGCAAGCTACATATTTCATGTAGGTCATTTTGATCCGGGAGAAAAAGGTATAGTTTAGTACGATTTACCACCCCATTATTGTAGTCGCGGTGCCAAGGGTTGCGGCAAGTTGCGCCCCGGCACCGTGACTTTTTCCGATAAAACTCATCCATATGCACCCTTTAGTACTCTTCCTGAACGTCCGGGACAATAATAGTACATTATATATCAAGGTAGAGAAGTCCAGTATTATTGCCTGAGCACCAAGATTACATCTCGAGGCGCTTGCGCCGAGGGGTGTAAGGTGCGAAGGCAATAAGAGACTTCTCTACCGTGGTATATATACTATTTTTTTCACTACTAGCACTTGAAATCCTCTAAATTAACATATTATATTGATAAGAGAGTTAACGGTTGGACAGAATTTTTGTTTATTAATTTAACATGTCAATCAAGTACGTGGAAGTACAAGTCAAATAGGCCGTATTTTGTTCTGTCATTGAGATTTTTCAAAGAGTAATTTCGTTCGAATTTTTTCAAAATGTGATAATTTTAGGTATGTAATTTCTCTGGAAATTGCGAATGGTGGCAATTATTCGTTTTAGAGAACTTGTCTAAACGTTCATTGAGCGAAATTTCGGGTTGTGTTTTCTAAAAGTGACAGCGTGACAGTTCTCATTATTGACTACTAGTTAATAATAAAAAATTATTAACCACTTTGAACAAATGCCGAGAAAGCCTACTTTACAAGTGGAAAAAAGGTTAATAATCATGTCATCAGACGCTAGTAGTGAAAAAAGTACATTTTCCAAAAATAAGGGGCGAATTTAATTTTTTTTTAACTGTTTTCGGCAGGATTTTTGCCGGCACCGTTGTCGATTTTAATGCAACTTTTTATGGCGAATCCTATGAAAATTATTAGAATCGTCCGGGCTTTCCTAGTGGGCTCTTGGACTATAAGTAAGGTTATGCTGAATTTTGAATTAAAAATGTCAAATTTAGGAGCGTTCAATACACTACATTTGCTGACTGCAAAATTAAATCAGCTGCTAACTTTTATCATTGAATTTATAAATTCAATGATTTTATGTACGAGCGACACTAGCGCTGTGAAAGCATCCAACGGCAGAAGTGCCCACCTTAATGAGATAGGTGATTTAAAATAAGTGGTTATTTTATTAAAATATGTTAAGCAATTTATGCATTATGGTTAGCAATCTGTTCTTTACGTACCTATATCTGTGGATATAGTATATTCAATGATAGTATGTAAACTATCCAAATGTATGGTTATTTTGATGGAAAATCATCATTTCACTAAAATAGCTACGAATATTGGTCGGTTTGTATACTATCCAGTTAGTCGGTAAAGTATAGGTACAATATGTATCGCCGAAGTACAAACCACATGAAAATTATATAAATTCACCAGGATTTTGGGCTACTTCACATACTACCTATAGTCTATATCCACTCCGCTGCGCGTCGTGTCATTAAACTTGTTGAGCCTGCTAAGACTTAATTATACCCTTGTCTGTTGAAATACTACTCACTGCGAACGTCAAAATTGACAAACTCGATTCAACATATGGCATCCACTCTTAGTATGATCATTTTAAATTTTAATTAAGAAAACGTTTAGGTAACTCAAAATGCGAATAAAATCTATTTGGACCGTCATAGATTAAATTTTGAATGATACACGTTCTATATTATAATCTACGTTATTAATGAAACTCAAGTAACGTTACACGCATTTTATTATGGCGTTTATGTCTATATCTAGTATAATAATTAATTAACATTATTAATTATATTTATAATCCCTTTTCTTGATGAACACATGCGATCACCAAAAATTCATCAAAAGCACAAAGATAATCTCCTTGGTCTTGTTTACAGTGATTTTGGTGCATCAATAACGATTTTGACATGCTTTGATTAAAATACGTGGTCTCAAACAAAACATTTACCCCAAATTCGTGTGGTTATCAAATGTGCATATAGTAGATGTAAAGTATACTCATTTGGCATGAAGATAAACTAAATTAATGTTGTACAGGTCTTTGAGCGCATTTTTTGGGTGCCATTTTATGTGTACTCCTCTCTTCATTTGTCCATCTCTCGATATTTTTTTAGTGGAATGTGCCTTTGAAATGAAATGTGCAAACATCTTAATCATATCTTAGACACGACTAGATTTTTACTTTTGAGCATGAATTTAACTGGTGGTAACAAATAAAATCTGATCATAGATATGAGACAAGAAATAGTTTGAGGCAAGAAATATCACAATGCTAATATGCGATTTATATAATAAACAATATTAGACAACAGTACAAAATATTTAATGCTCAATGTGCTATCTATCTACAAGTTGAAATTTTAGGAACCATCGCTATCAAAATTGTTGGGATCAAAATCAGGATCGTCATCTTCATCATCAATATCTAAATCATCCAAATCTTGAAATAGCGATTCATCCACTTTGACTTCTTCTCCTAAAAAAAGGATTGAAAAACTAAATTACAAATAAGTATAACTTACCATCCAAAAATTTCAAATCTGATTCATTTAATGTGTCGTCAGTCATAAACAGTTCTCGCCCTGTTAATTTCCGACCCTCTTTTTCAACTGCTTCGCGTTTCTTTTTAATACCAAGATCTTCCTCAAATTTGTTTTTCCAAATTAAAAATGACTCAACTGTTACTCTTGTACCTTCGAATTTTTTCTAGAAAAATGTGTTATCTTTTAATGTTGGTTGGTACTAGACATGTAAACGTACATTAAAAATGCAACAATCACGATTGTGTAATATGTCATTTGTATTTTTAATTTTGTATCAATTATTTTATTTACCGATTGTTTTAACATAGAAAATTGTAAATTTATAGCAACCAAAAGTAGCAGAATCTATTAATAGTACATTATATATCAAGGTAGAGAAGTCCAGTATTATTGCCTGAGCACCAAGATTACATCTCGAGGCGCTTGCGCCGAGGGGTGTAAGGTGCGAAGGCAATAAGAGACTTCTCTACCGTGGTATATATACTATTTTTTTCACTACTAGCACTTGAAATCCTCTAAATTAACATATTATATTGATAAGAGAGTTAACGGTTGGACAGAATTTTTGTTTATTAATTTAACATGTCAATCAAGTACGTGGAAGTACAAGTCAAACAGGCCGTATTTTGTTCTGTCATTGAGATTTTTCAAAGAGTAATTTCGTTCGAATTTTTTCAAAATGTGATAATTTTAGGTATGTAATTTCTCTGGAAATTGCGAATGGTGGCAATTATTCGTTTTAGAGAACTTGTCTAAACGTTCATTGAGCGAAATTTCGGGTTGTGTTTTCTAAAAGTGACAGCGTGACAGTTCTCATTATTGACTACTAGTTAATAATAAAAAATTATTAACCACTTTGAACAAATGCCGAGAAAGCCTACTTTACAAGTGGAAAAAAGGTTAATAATCATGTCATCAGACGCTAGTAGTGAAAAAAATTTAGTATTGCGAGTAAGATAACCTAATGCATTTCTACTATTCAGTACTCATCAAGAAGTAAGAACTATATACAGGAAGTAAATGGTTACTTAAAATTCAATAATTTTGATGTACATACAAAGATATCACTACAAACCCTTTCAATTTCTTCACGTTCTTGCTCCTTTTGTAATTTTTCATTTTCTTGTTGTTTTTTAACATCATCCCATTTCAAATTTACCCATTCTTGAGCTAAAGAGACTAACGTGAATATCATTACCATTCCTATATTTTCTTCTGCCTAGCAATAAAAAATTTAAGAATTTATACAAAATTTCAATACAAAAAAACCTGCTGTTTTAATTGTAACAATAATTCTTCTTGGTGCGAATTGTTGATATTGATCGGTTCTTCAATTTCTATAGAAGGTTGTTCATCTGGGTATTTTGAAGTGTATGTAAAAACCAAGTTACAGGCCAAGCCATTTTTTCCGTCCGAATCATATTCTTCAGACTTTATCGGAATACTAAATTTATGAAATGGTTCAGTTGATAGAACTAAATAAAAGTTGAGTGATATATATTTAAAGTATAAAATTTATTTCCAATATAATTACTTGTAACATCCCCATAATATATTGATTCAAGGGCTTCTATTTCACCTGCTTGCTCCTCTTTGTAATCCATGTTGTAGTTTCCTTTAAGATAGGTATTATTGCAATGCAAATAGTATTTTCTTTATTTTTTATGTTAACATGGTAGTTTGTGGTTATCAAACATGCAGCATATTGGTACCATAGAATACTGAAATACTTATAAAAATTGAAGAACTCATTTATAAACGAGGTTATGTCCGCCATTTTTTTTAGTATTAGTTCAGTAGCGTAACTGTACCTTTTAAATTTATATAGACAGTGGCGGCACGTCTACAAATTCTGTCGTTTCACGCTGCATCCGAATTATTTTGAAATGTGACCGATTCTGTTGAAATTTGGTGTACGGGTACTTTGGACATTAAAGACGGACGCTATCGAATTTCAGGAACAAAGTTACAGGACTGCGAGAGAATCGGGAACAGGAAAAACTGCGTTCTCAATATAATAGAAATCAACATATTCCATTCCCTCTAGGCCATGTATCGAGTTCGGACTTCGCTAGATTATATCCTATGGCTCTTAGATGTGTAACAATTCAATATATCTCTTCTCTGTTCTCTAGGTCAAAAGTTTTAGATCAAAAATGTAGCCAAAACTATTCTTTACATATGAATTTGGAGTTTCAAACGCATTATCTTGATGCCGAAAGAGTACCTACATCACATGCACATTTGATAACCGCGTGGGTGTGATTCAAAAATGTTAAATTCTGCCTCACCGATTTTGATCAAAACATGTCAGATCGTTTTTCATGCACCAAGATCCTTGGGAAAAATACTGGGAGCATTATCTCAATGCCCAAGACATGAATCTGATGCAGTTTTGACGACCACATGGATTTTGATCAAAACATGTCAAAATCCTTATTTATACACCAAGATCGCTGGGAAAAAAACCAAGAGCATTATGTCAATAACCAAAACATGAATTTGATGTATTTTTCCAACACACATGGATTTTGATCAAAACATGTTAAAATCGGTATTCATGCACCACGATCATTGGGAACAAGATTAACAAAATTATCTCAATGCCCAAGACATGAATTTGATGTACTATAAAATGTAATTAGTAAGATACAAGAGCCACCATACTTAGGTATATTTAAGGCGGCTAGGGACAGGCTATTCAAAATTTAAGCTGCGCCTACGCAAATAATTATATAGGCAACCAATCGTGCAATTCGACAAGTATCACCAGGCATAAGCTACCTGCAAATGACCTCATCTTCCTACAATAAAACCAGATTCCAGACCCTCATTAGCGGCAATTCAACAAAAGTAACTGAGATGGAATTTCAACTTTCTCCTGATGTTTTACAGTTTTACTAATACTGGAAACCTTTGAATATAGAATAGGAAATCAAAGCTGAAAGCTCTACATACCTATATAAAAATATTACTAATGCTTTCTAAGATATCATTCCTACTTACTTCCTATATAGGGATTTACAATAATGACTTTTTGAGATTTGAACTTGGGTAATGAAGGGAACAATTTCCGAAACAAGAAAAACTGGTCTTCAATTTTTGTGGTTCATAGCACAAATTTATTTAAACAATTATCACATCCGATCAAACTACGGCCCCATAGATTTCTAAATCTATATGATAACGATTTTCACAGGTGCGCGGATGTAAGAATGGTACTTTTCTTCAATTAGATGAACAGTTTTCGATATTTCGCATGGCTTCCGCAATGTAGCCCGGTATTTGCTGCGTTTTCAACCTTCCCCCATTTATCAAATTATATATCTGAATTCTGATCTAATTTACAACAAAATAAATGACTCATTTTTCATTACAAAAAATGTTTTAATAGATTTTCGGAAATTTTCCAATTCCAACACGACATTCGCCTGATGCTTTACGAAAATAGTTTATTTGGCTAGCCGTCAAACCTACAGTGGAATTATCGAAAGCATAGGTAGATTAATGATCAAAGTCCTCGTGTGGAATCGAAGAGAGATCAGCGCATTTTTGTGTGGCAGATCAGTATTGTATTAGCCACCATCAAAAA
The DNA here is from genome assembly GCF_008802855.1 of Photinus pyralis. Lineage (NCBI taxonomy): Eukaryota > Metazoa > Arthropoda > Insecta > Coleoptera > Lampyridae > Photinus > Photinus pyralis. The sequence goes on from NW_022170819.1 coordinate 6,831,282, forward strand.
GATCTTATCGCAATCTAACACATTTCCTTTGTCGGTACCCGCTTCCGACGTCCCGTTCACCCACAATTCGCATTTAGATGAATTTTGCTAAAAACTCTCCACAAAATAGTTCTCAATTTTTGGGGCACTTCTCACTAGTAGGAGAGCTGGTGGACATTTTGGGTAAGTATTTGAGGCACGCTGAAAACTTGTCCACCACTTCTCCAATAATACCCAAACACAGAAATGCAGACCTGGCTGAGGAGAAGCGGGGCTAACACCTTGCCAGGCGCCTTCAAAGTTTGAAAAAATTATGTATGCCCAGTCGAGTATCTGAATGCGTAAGAAGTAGTGGATGATCTACACATTATTAGTGTCGTCTGATTTAGTTGTAATTGTATCATGTTCAAATTTTCATCGTTTCTTATGCCGAAATAAAGACAATTCTCCTGAAACTTTCGTCAAAAGTGATCAAAGTACACTAGGTGTTCATGTATTTATTGCGACCAGTATCAAGGTTCTCTATTAACCTTGGACCAGTATACACTTCAAATCAAGAGTCCCTTGGCACTCCTCAGCCAGGTCTGCATTTCTGTGTTTGGCTATTATTGGAGAAGTGGTGGACAAGTTTTCCGCGTGCCTCAAATACCTACCCAAAAATGTCTACCAGCTCTCGAACTAATAGCTCTATTAGCCACACGAGAAAGAGAGATCGCGATTCGAGCTTTCAGAAACAAAATTCCAGAGGAAGATACCTTTTGGGCACCCTAAGTGAACTACCCCTCGCAGACGCGCGCCTTGTAAAATGAGGTTAATTTCGTACCCAGGAAAAAAACAAATTTTCGCCACGCAGTTGTTGTGTCCGTTTTCAAGATCTTTCCAACGGCACCATTTTGAAAACAATCTGAAAACTGATGATGGAGTAAAAACTTCAAACTCGCATTGCGGGTGAGCGAGACGTCGGAAGTGGGTACCGAGAAAGGGAATGTGGTGGCCCCCGCCAAGATCTTCCTGATGGTGGAGTAAAACTTCAAACGCAAATTGGGGATGCACGGGACGTCGGACGCGAGTACCGACGAAGGGAATGTGGTAGCTTCGACAAGATCTCACACGAGGACTTTGACAATTTTTTACTAACGACATGCTGAAATAAAAAATTATCACTTGTAATACTACTAGTGATTTCCGGAAACTTTTCGAGCTCACAACTTTCGCAAAATATTCATGAGCAAGAAAAAAATTCTATTCAAGCACCTGTGGTATTCGGTAAGAAAATTTCACACCATAATCATCCTCAACGAAAACGTGACGTTTTATGTCAAAACATTATTACATTTTTACGTTAAAAAATTGCCGATAAATTCTTTGGTTGCCATGGAAATGTGACACGTAATCCGCATTTCATTGGTCGACAAAATTGCTGTTTGAAATTTTCGTTGAGATTTGTCACCTAAAGTATGTAAGACACAAGATTATCAATTTTTGTATGAACAGTTTTTTAACAGAGCTGCTAGATTCAAGAAGGTGCCGACAACAAACAATTCGTTATGTTTATCTATAATAGGTACATCGTCCAAATTGTACATAATTTTTATGTAATCGATATTATTAAATTGCTTTTTGGTAAGTAGGTATTTAGGTAACAATACACCTACATCAAATGTATGAAAAAAATGTATGAAACGGGTCTAAAAAATTAAAACGTTGTTACTCCTGAATATTACATTTATTGACGTATAATATTTTTAGCGCATTTTTGAAAAAAATACGCTATTATATTCGTTATTGCTGGCAGGCCGGCTGTCCGCGTGAGATCTCCACAACTACAATAGCTAGAGAATTCAAATTTTCACAAAAAGCTTTCTGCTATAGTGTGGATGTGCAGGCACTAGTCTATTTTGAGTTAGATTACTTGTGAGATCGATAATTGAAGAAAATAATTTCGATATGGGTTTCGGAGGTGCTATAATTTTACCGTTAGATAGCGCTACCAGTATAAAAACTTATTATTTACCTACCTTATGATTTGTTTTACAAAATGAAGACATACCGTCAATTGAAATTAAATAAAATTAATTATTTAACGCAGCCAAAATTACTCGTGAGATCGATAATTTTAAACTTCGCTAATAAAATACTGACCTGCATGACCAAAAATGCGCTTTAATCATGCATATGCTGATTTACAACTTGTTTTAATTATCGGTCAATTATCGTTGGTACTAATAGACGAATAAATGGAAGGCATTGAGATTCTTCTGTTACTGGTCTAATAGGGTCATAAACCATTGTATATAAGTATAATGGTCATTAGGTGTTAATATTTTCCAGGTAAAAGTGCTACCTGAGTTGCCTATCGTCATTGTATGGAAGGTATTGCATTTCTTCCGTCGCTATATTTTATATAAACTTTTGAGTAAAAATTACGTTTTATTTCATAATTTGAAGCAGTTCGTAATATATTTTTTTAATCCATTTAGTTACTAAATAAATTGTGCGGATTTACTTTTTAAATATTTTTTCTACTAAGGCCAGTATTCGCGTTCTTAGTAAATTCAAGATTATCATTTATACACGACTTAAGGTCGATTCACATTATACGACACGGACCGACACGTTCCGGCACCGATACGTACCGTCAACGACACGACAATTTTTGCGTAGCATTCACACTACACCGACAAATTTCAGCAGTCACGTAGGCAGTGGTTATGGACGAGTCATCCAGTGACGATGATTTGGCTTTTGTAGCCTTGCTGTTAGATGAGGAAGAAGCTGAAGGGCTAAAAAAGAAAAAAAAGGGGCGAAAATGGGTACATCCAATTTTAAAACATACAAAAATTGAAGGGGAGCATTGGACATTGTTCAAGAACTTGTTAAAGTATGACGACAAGTTTTATCAATATTTTAGGATGCCGCAATACAATTTTTTTGATTTATTAAAATCAATTGGACCGGATTTACATAAACAAAATTCGTGTTTTCGTGAAGCAATTTCGCCCACAGAAAGACTTGCTATTTTTTTTACTAAGGCCAGTATTCGCGTTCTTAGTAAATTCAAGATTATCGTTTATACACGACTTATAAATAATTTTATCAAAAAAATAAATCGCTACATTTAATGACTTTCTATATCTCTATCAATTTCCGATAAGACCTCTAGTTAGAATTAATATTTGGGCTTCAAAAATTACTCAAAAGTTTCGACTTTTATTGCAAATTTCAGTGACCATTGTGTGTTGCCTATCCTCTATCCCTAGCCCCCTTAAATACCCGACCCTTCTCCCCGGAACGTGGACTGGCTTCAGCTTCAGTGTAGGAGGGGCGATGGTGCGTCATTTGTTTGTTTTTTTCATACCCGACCAGACCACATACTCAGACCGTCTGGTCAAGAGAAATTCTGCTTCCAATGTAGGAGCGGCCTAAAATGGGTGAAGTATAAAAGCAAAAGTTTTTTGGTATTGCTAATAAACTCAGGCTTATTCAAACAATTTCAAAATTAGTTTGCACATTTTCCGCGGACTTTCTCAGCTTGGTGGCACTGTAGTTGGCTATTTAAGTATTTATTTAGTTCGGTGTTTAATTGGCTATAGAGCCAGAAAGTCATACCTTTGATTAATAAACAAAAGGTCATCACAGAAATATTGATTTCAGTGAGGGTCATGCGGGTTATTTTCTATTAGTAGTTGGGATATCCGCCATGTTTCGACCAATTACACCGTGACCAGATTGGTAGAAATTAACCTGTAAACCAGGGACCCGGATCTAGCGATAAAACTATCCCATCTAATTTGCAAGATGTCAACGAAATTAACAAGTACTTTGTTGAACACGTTAACAGTGTGTGTGATAATCCTGACATTATAAATTATTATAATAATAGCTGCTACGATAGAGACCCAGCTAGGTTCTCATTTTCTTTAATAGATACGACACTAATTGAAAAGATCTTAAATAAAATGACATCCAAAGCTAGTGGTTGTGACGGTATAAATATTCATATTTTGAAATTGTGTTCCCCGCACTTATTGCCTCACATAGTGCACATAGTCAATTATTGCATTGAGTTTTCAATATTTCCTACTGTGTGGAAAGAAGGATGGGTTATACCTATTCCAAAAAAAGCACATGCTGAAAGTTATAACGATCTTCGACCCATCACCATATTACCCACCTTATCTAAAGTGCTAGAGAAAGTATTGGAAAGTCAATTACGACAATTTTTAAATTCACGTAGCATACTACCCGTACTTCAATCAGGTTTTCGTAAGGGATATAGTTGTGCTACTGCAGTGTACAACGTACTCGATGATATCATTACGGAAACTGATTGTGGAAACATATCAGTATTGGTACTCCTTGACTACTCAAAAGTGTTTGACTTGCTTAGTCATGAAGTGCTTAAGGCTATACTGAGGTTTGTGGGACTGGGCGATGGGGCTGTGGCCCTTATACAAAACTATCTCGTTGGTAGATGCCAGAAAGTGATTTTAAATCACGTGCATTCTGATCTTGTGCCTGTTACAAGGGGTGTTCCTCAGGGATCTATCCTTGGACCCTTGTTATACACTCTTTACACCTTTAACTTGTTGTCTGGTTTAAACGATTGTAAGTATCATCTCTATGCTGATGATGTACAGCTATATCATTCGTTTCCTTTTAGTGAATTGAATTCCTCTGTGGCAAAGATCAACGAAGATCTTGCAAGGGTAGCCAAGGCATCGGATAATCACTCTTTGAAAATAAATGCAACTAAATCTTGCTTCATCGTGTTTTGTAGCGATAAACTTCAAAAGCACATTCAAGGCAAAATAATCTTGCAAATTGGTAACCAACCTGTCCCAATAGCCGATTGTGTAAAAAATTTGGGCATTTCTATTGATTGTAAATTAAGGTTTACTAAGCACATTGACAACCTTATTGCTTCGGCTTATTATCAGTTAAGATGCTTGCATTCTAGTCGTCACATTCTTGGCATCAAGCAGAAGGCTGTTCTTTGTGATGCACTGGTTCTATCACGGTTCAATTATTGTGACGTGGTATATGGACCGTGCTTATTACTCAAAGACTGTGATAGAATCCAGCGTGTCCAAAATTCATGCTTGCGCTTCATATTTGGAATTAGGAAGTTCGAACGGATTTCACATACCTTACCAATGCTAGGCTGGCTCAATATGATGGAAAGAAGGCTAGTTCACTCTTCTTTATTTTTTCATAAAATTTTAAACAGTAAAATTCCCCCGTATCTCTATCGCAAAATTACCTTTCGTACAGACGTGCACCACTTAAATTTGAGGCACAGGGGACTTCTATCTGTTCCTATGTTTAAATTATCATTATTCAAACGATCTTTCTTATTCAACATCTGTAAATTTTGCAACAACCCCAAAAATACAAAATTACTGTATCTGCCTGGTGCAGTCTTCAAAAGAAACATTAAACATCGAATCATTAGAGAGCGAATGTTAATGCGAACGTCATTGAAACCACTACGATGTTTCCGTTGCATCTCCAAACGATAAGCTGCCTGTCAATAATTGTTTACTTTACAAATAACTTTAACTAATGCAGAATAACTTTATTTACTTATTTGTATTTACACAAGGGGGTTTCAAGGGGAAGAACAGGTGACCATATCAACGGGTTTACCTGACCTTGTGCCCATTGGTTATGGTGTAGGAACCATTATTTAACCAATAAAAACCATTATTATTATTATTATTATTATTAAACGAAATAGCGGTTCAGGTTCTGTTGATATTTAAGCGAAAATATTTATAACGGTTCCGGTTCGGTTTCGGTTCTAAAAAGAAATAACAGTTCGGTTCTGCGCATTTTTTCGGTCCATAACGGTTATTTTCCGTTCTAGTTTTTCAGATAGTAGCATTCAAAAAATTCATTATAACAACGTGATTTATTAATTAATAGGTGTTAGGCGAGGTTGTAGGTACCTAGTTTATGTTTCTTAGTTTTCCAAACGAACCGGTACTTCGAGCAAAATGGTAATATTACATTTGTAAATATATCTCAAGAACAGCTCTCGAAATTTACTTTTGTGCTCACAACGCTTCATTGACTGTGATTTCGACCAAAGGTTGCACCGGAAAATGTTCATCAAATATCTCGTCAAATATGGAAATATGCAGTAGGTACTATCAAAACTTGTAATGAACCTGAGACCAACCAATCAATTGTAGCTATTGATCAACACAGTGAATTTAATGGGAGTTGTCAAGTTGTAGTGGCTATAGTAAACTGGCCTTAATTATATTAATGGAACACATCGATGTATATTTAGATTTGTAATCAATGATTATATTAAATCTGCATACTTTCTCATCCTTGTCTATTTTGTTTACTTTACCACGAGCATGTATTTTACTCCTATACGTTTTTTTTTGTTCTTATTCCTATTAGTGGAAAGAAAATTATATCTCTACGCCACTGAAGTGAGACGGTAATGATAACGGAAGTCGTGTGGTACTTTAATCACAGTTAGAGGCCACTTTTGGTTCCCGTGGTCTACGTCTGGCCAAGTATTTGATTCCCTTCATTAACTCAATGGTCTTTATACAGTCACTGCAACTACAAGTACTACAATAGTCAACAATTGAAAGCAAGTGTTACATGTTTTACGGGTTGAATTTTAGACGTAATTTTTGGAGAACTTTATTGAGTTTTATTATACAAATTTTAGTGAAAAACGGCTTTAGACAATTTGACATGTATAAAACTTATTCACGTAGTATAAATAATATCCCCTGGTGCCATCAAATTTTTAAATAATAAAAATGAACTTATTCAAAAAACTCCACGTAACACGTTGATGAATTCAGTAAAATGATGTTTGCTAGTTGTGGGGTTATCATCTTTATGCAATATTTTTAATTTGATGATCAAAATGTTTAAAATTTTATTTATATCAGTATTTGCTGCAGTTATTTCACTTTCTTCAGCAAAACTTGAGATTGTGAATGATGAAGAACTTGTGAATTTAATCAGAACTGAAAACTATGTGATTGTACTATTCAGTATGCATTTTTTAACTTGCTAATTATGTTAATTAATTATTTCTTGTAGCCAAAAAAGATTGTGATACCTGCGAGAACTATGAAAATGAATTGACAGCATTACGAGAAGATCTAGTTGATTCCCTTAATGCATGGGTAGTGAAAGCGATATCTAGTCAATTAGTAAGACTTTACAATCCTAGCAATGAACCTGCACTTGTTTTCTTCCGTCATGGTACTCCTCTTCTTTATGAAGGTAAAATGACGTAGCAAACCTGCAGAATTAATGCCATTTTGAAATGTAGGGCCTGTCATTGATGATCTTATATTGCATACCTTCACAGCTAATAAAGAACCAACTGTCAAGGAATTGACCGATGACACGTTTGAACACTTAACCCAGGCATCTACAGGTGCAACAACTGGAGACTGGCTTGTTATGTTGTAAGATTTACTTCTTATTGATTCATTTATTTTATCGCTAAACCACACAGTAGTAAAGCAGGTATTTCAAGTAAAAAATTGCATTAATATATTTTTCTACAATCGATATCCAAAGTAGGCATTTGCGCTCGTATTTGACAACGCAAACGTCATCTTTTTCGAGGAATGTCACTTTGTCGCTTATAAGCGACAAAATAGAAAAAACGCTCGCTCTCCCAATTATTAACTATAAATCAAATATGCATTGCTCAGAGTATCCAATGACAACGAGTAAATGACATCTTTCATTTGGGCATAAGATTAAAATGATTTGAGTGAAAAATTTAAATTTTTGGAAATATGTGAACTGCTCGATTGTAGAAAAAACCTTGTGTGTAATTCGAGCGCAAATTGATTGTCGATTTCAAGAGATTGCCGCGCTCCTTCGTCGCGCGTCAACTGTCTCTTTCAATCGACAATATATCATTTTGCGCTCTTAATACACAAATAGCTATTGTAAGTGCTTTAATTAAAGTCAATCTATTTGTTAACCGTACATTTAAATTAGTTATTTTAATTTGGTGATTGTATGTACCTACATATACTCTATAGTGGTGTGCATAGCAATTTTTTATTCATTTTAGTTATACCAATGAATGTGTGGATTGTCAAAGGCTACAAGCCCGCTGGGAAGCTGTGGGAGCGCAGCTAAAAACAAGAATGAATGTAGCATGTGTCAACAAAGGAGGTGCTGGAGGAGCTACTGCTCGTAGATTTGACGTTGTGGATGTTCCCACCTTTATTTTATTCCGCCAGGGAAAAATGTACAAATATCAAATACACAAATATGACGTACCTTCGTTTGTATCATTTGCTCAGGACTGGTACAAAAATTTGAAAGGAGAGAAAATCCCATTACCAAAGGCTCCATTGTAAGTGGTACTTTAATTAAAATCATATAAGATGGGAAATAATTCTTTTTTTAGTGATGATTTCACTGCCATGATTGCAGATTATTTAAGACAAAATCGCTGGTTGTGGCAATTAGGTTTATCAACATTTGTTTTGGGTTTATTGCTTTCTTTATATCTTAGCTTCAAATCAAAGAAGAAGGTTGAAAAGAAAGCCAAATAAAGGACCATACTGTAGGAATAAATTAAGCACCTTTTTTGTACATTTATAAACTATGAACTGTAAGATAGATCTTCCTGTAATTAAAAAAAAACAGTTTTTTATAAACACATCTGTGTGTTTGTATTTTACATGTGTTCCCTTCTGCCAATTAAATCATTTTAACTTTAATAGCTAGTTATAATTGAATCAATTAAAATATATAGGAACTATACTATTGATAACTAAAAAATAATCTTGGCAGGTATTATAAAGCATAGCTAACCATGTTGTTAAAGGCTTGTGATTGCATGTTTTTTAAAAGAATGAATAATTCTTTGAAAAGCATCCAATCACATGCTTTTAACAACATAGTTAACTATATGCATTATCATACCGGCCGTAAATCTTTATATTGTATTGACAGTATACAAATGTAATTTTGTTCCAATTTGGCAGAATTGGCTGATTCACCACCGGCCAAGATATTTATGAGTTACACCACTCCTTAAAGTTTGGTTGAAATCGGTTCATAATTATGAAAGTTATAGCGTTTTCGATTGGCAAAACTCGTGCTGCACGAGTGCAATTTTTACGTTCTATTGGTAATTTTAGGGCAATTTTCTGTGTTCCATTGGCAAATATGATCCAACAATTACGCACTGAGTGCAAATTTCGACGCACGAGGTCCGAGAGCTCGTGGAGCTGCTACTTAACAAATTTTCAAAACAAACGTGCGACAATTTGAATTTGTTTCTTGCGTTGGGAGAGTTTTTTTCGTCATCTAGCGATAGCGAAGATGATGAACTAGCCAAAACTTCTACTTTACAAAAAGTTGCACTTACTCATTAAACTGAACGACAAAAATTGGTCCTTTACAGGTATTTCAAATTTATATTCCTCATCGTTTATCATAAATAATACTGAAATCGTTTTTTTTTAGAATAGAGATTTGTCGATTACCTAAATCTAAAATGAGGTTATGGACAAATGACAACAAATATTTACGAATATTTATGTTCCATTGAGAGCAATTTTCATATGGATTTCTTCAGTTTCTCGTGCAACACTCGTGCAGTACGAGATAACTGTCAATTCTGACAGCCGGGTCCGTTGGTGACGTCACATATGACTTAAACTTGGGCAACATTACAAGTATAGGGATCGAGCAATCCTTATATTATATAGTATCCTTGGGTTCAGACAGATGTAATATACACTGACCTAACAAAAACCTTTGACCGAATGCCTTATCAGTCATCACATAGTAATACCACAGATTTAAACATAAATCTGTGATTATATGTCAGCGGAAATAAAACTTCGATCCGTCGTCGCACAAAAACGCGCTTAAGTAGCTCGACGCATCGAGTAGGTACTTTCCAACTTGTTTTATACACTTTGAGATTATGCGTTTTTAGGGGAATTTTTCGAAATAAAAAAATTTCCCTTAAGTGATGGTTTTGTCCATCTGTCCGTGTAATTTCCGAATACGAGCTGAGTGGCAAAAAATTCCCCTACTGAAAATCGTATGCGATTCTTCGTACCTATCTTGTTTTATATTGTAAGTTAGTTCCATAACCGAGTACTATAATTATTGATGAGATGTATTTTGTGATGAGATTTTTTTATGGTACAAACACTAATATTTCATATGACGTAGATATACAAGCAAGGAAACGTGTTAATATGGTTTGTGATAAATATTGGACGATATGGCTCGCGCTAATCCAGTTCAAATCTAATGCGAACCGCTCTCTTTTGGAATACAAAAACACGACTCTTGTCGTCCGTTCGTTACACGTATCACGTCTACACGACTGAACCGATTCGGGCGATATGAAAGGGTTTGCTACAAGGATCAGCAGAGAGGAAGGACAAGACAGCGCCCACGATGGATGGAAGATTATGAAATCAGTTTTTTTAGTGTGTCAGAAGAGCAGATGAGAGAAGAAGACATTACTATTCAGGAAGACCATCGAAAATGGGACGAAGCTATGGAAAAGGAACTAGGTGCATTAAAGTTAAATAATGTGTCTAGTGAAGTGTCATGGCCATTTGATAAAAAAAGTTTTAGAAAGTAGGTGGGTTTTTTAAATTAAAAATGATGGTGAATATAAAGCCAGACTAATGGCCCGCGGTTTTCAACAGGAAAATAGGGACGATTTATATGACATTTATTCTCCAGTAGCCAAATTGTGCACGTTTAGAATTTTGTTAGTATTAGCAAACCATTGGAAATTACCCATATGGCAAATGGATGTTCATATATAGCGCCTTCTTATATGGTGACATTACTGAGGAGGTGTACATGTCACTTCCAGGTAAGAGTAGGAATAATACTAGTACTGTTTGGAAATTGAACAAGTCAATTTATGGTCTGAAAAAATCACCAAAATGTTGGAACACAAAATTTGATGTGTTGATGAAAAAGGAAGGGTTTACTAGATCAGAAAATGATTTTTGCTTATATATAAAAATTACAGATAGAGATGATATTCAGAGCAAAATCTTTATCTTACTTTATGTAGATGATATTTTAATATTAGACACAGATTCGGTAGCAGTCAATAATATTAAGATAATGCTTCATAAAAAATTTTCTATGAAAGATTTAGGTAACATTTCGCAAGATCTAGGCATAAATATTAAACAATGTTTGGAACTGGGTTACACAGAATTAGATCAAACCAATTATTTGACGCAAGTTTGGCAAAGGTATAATATGTTAAATTGTAAACCGATGATAACACCACTTGATACAAATTTTGATTTTAATACCTTTAAAGGTGAAATTGATGAAAAATTGATTAAAAAATGTCGTCAAATAATTGGAGCCTTATGTATGCTGTAATGGTCACTAGGCCGGATTTATGTAACAGCGTAACGACGCTGAGTAGGTTCCAAGATAAGGCAAACGAACATTTATATAAAGCTTTGAAAAGAGTGCCTCGATATGTTAAGCAAACTTTGAATCTAAAATTAATTTTCAAAACTAGTACCAATTTGTTGATACTTTGTGTAGTTATGCTGATGCAAACTGGGGTGCAGATGTTTTGGACAGAAAAGCAACTTCAGGTTATCTTGTTCAACTTTATGGTTGTAGTATCGCTTGGGCTAGTAAAAAACAACAGTCAGTGGCGATATCGTCAACAGAATCCGAACTTGTTGCGCTTACTTTAGCTGTTAGTGAAGTCTGTTGGGTGAGAAAAATTTTATCCGATTTATCTATTTGTTTATCAAATGAGGCAACTACAATCTTTGAGGACAACCAGTCAGCTATAAAGATTGCAATGAACCCAGAAAACAACAAAAGGCTTAAGCATATCGAAATAAAATATTGCTTTATTAAAGAGAAAACACAATGGTTTAATTAAAATCGTTTACATTAAAACTGAAAAGCAACTGGCTGATGGTTTTACAAAGCCTTTGTCAAAAATTAAAATGTTAGAATTTGGACTTAAGTTAGGACTTAATATTTAGGCTTGTTTTTTTGTATTTAATGATTTCTTAGAATATCAAATAATTTCATTGAAGGGGTGTGTGAAATACAATGAAATTATTAGTTTAGTGTTGTTAGTAGTTAGGAAGTTGGCAGCAGTTAGTGAGTAACATTACCATAGAATATAGTGTGTCAAGAATGTAAAAGTTTATTTTTTGTTTAATTAAATATTCACTCATTATTATTCATTATACGTGTGTGGTGCTGGTGATCGCCCTTTTTAGCGCATTTTTGCAAATTTATTTGTAAAAAGTAGTTTTAATCTCACTTTGGCTGGCTGGCTGGCTGGCTGGTTGGATGGCTGGCTGGCTGGTTGGCTGCAAATGTGGGCTCGTAGAAGAACTCTTGTAGAAAGGCAACGGGTGTACGTGTATCTACAAGGCCGTGTAATTTGTCAACCTTAGGGACAGGGCTACATGATGTGGGGTTGGCGACTTCTGGGCGTCATCCTCGAGCGTAGTGTACTAACGTGAAGGTTTTTCAGTTTTTTCCTATCTTCTACTACAGTTTTGGTCCGATTCTTTTCAAATTGGTGTCGTCGGAAGATGTTGTAAACGCGCACAACTCCTGCGTGGCGGAATTTTATTTTTTGCCCTAGGGGCGAAATTAACGACCTTTTGCAATGCGCGCGCGCGTCTTCGAGAGGTAGTCTACTTCGGGCGCCTTTTACGTTCCGTTGCAAATTTTGTCACGTGGTTTAACGTTTCGTAAATCTCGAATCGCTGCCTCTCTTTCTCGTGTCGCCACTAGAAGCTCGAGCAATGAGAAGTGCCCCAAAAATTAATTACCACCTTGTGGAAGGTTTTTAGCGAAATCCACCAAAATGTGGGTGTAATATAAGTATGCACCGAAAAAGGAAATGTGGTAGCCCTCGACACTTCCTGATGGTGAAGTCAAATCTTCAAACGCGCATTGGAAGGGAACGGGACATCGGAAGTGGATACCGACAAAGGAAATATGGTAGCCCTCGACAAGATTTTACTGATGATGGAGTCAAAATTTTAAACGCGAATTGCGGGTGCACGTGGAAAGTGGGAAGCTAGTAGGTACCGACAAAGCGAATGTGGTGGCTTGCGACAAGATCTTTTATTGATGGTTGAGTCGAAATTGGCTAATGGAATACTGATCTGCCACACAAAAATGCGCTGAAGTCCCTTCGATCTCACACGAGGACTTTGATAATTTTTTCAATTGGATTTCACAGGTACCACTCCCCAAATTACTGTACATTTGTCCCGAAATCTCACCGCAATCTCCCGAAATCCTCAGAAATCAGGCCGAATTCCTCGCAATCCTGCCGAATTCACGGAAATTACTCCTATTTCCTAGAAATCTCACCAAAATCTCGCTGAAATCTCCACAATCTTGCCAAGTTCAGTGTACGTTTTGTTCCTTATTCTCGTCGAAATTCTCCGCAACCAGACCGAATTCCCTGATGCAATCCTGCCGAAATCACGCCGCAATCCCCGCAGACCTATCGCAATCGCTGCAATCTCACCGAAATCTTTTTGTCTTGTGATATTGCACGTTACCTTAATTTTTCATTAAATGGTTATATAGTTACACATGCTTTGCACGTGACTTGATAAAAATGCAACTGGCAAGCAAGACGCAAGTTAGGAGTACAGTGTGATCCAATTTCGATGGGATTAAATGAGTAACTTTCTTATATTAGCGCATGATAAACGAAAACGGTTGAAGTAAGTACTAGGGACTGTGATGTTTGTTACATCCTGTTAATTCAAGCAATCGTGTGGAATCTAAAATAAAAAGACAGTCACTCTTTATTGTCGGCCATTACCGTTCCCGTTCTAAAGCTGAGTCCACACTCTTTGTCTATCTAAAGCTGGGACACTACATTCCTCCCAAGTTCTAATTATGTGATAACATTAAAACATTCAAAATACAACTTAAAATGTTATAACTAATTAACATGTTACTGAACTAAGGACATAAGAGTGTTCGATTAATATTTAGTCACTACATAGTCTTTAAAGTGTCCGGGAGTCTTTGTTTGCCGCTTGGGTCTGTTAGAAAACGATGGTGGGCTTGCTTCGGGGTGTCGAATGTCTTGGGCTTCATGACCTGATGTCGATGGTGTCACGATTGGTGTTGGAGTCCGATTACTTGGGGCTATGGATGGTCTGGTTCTCATTGTTCCGGTTGACATTGAATTTTCACTGGTCTCTTGCTCCTGGATGGTTCCATTTGGTGGCGTCTCATATATTTTTGTAGTTTTTGTTAGGCTTGTGTTTGTGAGAGTGTCTGATTCATTGGGATTGGGTGAAGTGATTAAAGAAGGACTATTAGGGTTTGAAGGATTTGTTCTTGGTATGAATGATTTAAAGAAAGATGAATTTCTGATTATCTTCCTTCCTTCTCTTTCTCCCTCGATTTGAGCACCTGTGATTCTGGTTATTTTCCATGGATAGGGGTCATAATACGGTGTTAGTGAGTTGTGTTTAATTTGTTTACATAGAACTTTATCTCCTAATGTAAAAGTGTGTGGCTTTGTTCTACGTTTTATGTTTGCTTTATTGTTTCGTGTTTCCCTCTTTGTATGTTCAATTGACGGATTGTAGTTTGAGTTTCCGGTTTGTATTATAGATGGTAAGAATGTATTGACTTCTCTGTTGAAAATGAGTTCGTATGGTGATTTCTCTGTTGTTTGATGTGGTGAGCTTCTGTAGTTGATCAAAAATTCTTGCAATTGAGCTTCCATGTCATGTGTTTCCAAGAATGCGCATAGGAGAGACTTTTTGAGTGTTTTGACAAATCTTTCGGCTACTCCATTTGCTTCTGGCCAATACGGTGTTATCGGGTGATGCTTTATGTGCATTGAACTTAAGTAACTTTTCAACTCTTTCCCGTTGAATGGGGGTCCATTATCTGATTTGAGTTTCTGCCGGATTCCAAATATGGCGAAAGTTTTGTCCAAAATTGCTTTCAAATGTTTGAAATTTGTTGATGGAATTATTTCAACAATTGGGAATCGACTATATTCATCTATTAGTAAGAAAGCATATTTACCATTTGGAAATGGTCCTGCGTAGTCAACATCAACGCTTCCAAATGCGTGACTAGCCATTTCAGTTGTCTCAAGTGGATTTCTTTGTTTGAAAGGTGTTACCGCTTGGCAAGCATGGCAGCTTTTGACATATTTGTCAACCATTTCGTTCATGTTGGCAAACCATACTTTAGTGCGTAACAACTGTTTTGTTTTTACAATTCCTAGATGTCCTTTATGTGCCAGTTGTATAACTCTTTCTTGCATGGATGTTGGAATTAAGATTCGATTTTTTCTTAGTACTACTCCTTGGTAAATTGTTAATTCTTCTTTTATAGATTTGTACGGTTTTAGTTGTGGGTTTTCCCATAGTTTGTAGTCGTTATTCTGTAGCGCTTCTTTTAATTTGTTCAAAAGTGCATCTTCTTGGGTTTTTTGCCTAACTTCTTCGACAGTCATTGTTTTCGGCATACTGTTTTGTGCAATGAAGTAGACATATTCTTCTATTTTGTCATTTTTGTTTATCCCTTCGTCTGTGGTAGGATGTCTCGATAAATAATCTGATGGGTTTGATACTCCAGGTTGGTGTACTATTTTGAATTGATAGGGCTGCGTCCTTAGGCACAAACGTTCAATTCTTGCGCTTGGAGATGATTGTGGATTACTTAGAATGCTGAGAAGGGGTTTATGGTCAGTGTGTAGAGTAAATGTTGTTCCATATAGATAGATGTGAAAATGCTGTATTGCCCATGTTGCTGCTAGAGTTTCCTTCTCTATCTGACTATAGCGCTGTTCTACTTGTGTTAACGTCCGACTTGCATAAGCTATTATTTCAGTTTTGTTGTTTGCTTCTTGCGATAATATCGCTCCAAGTCCTATTGGTCCTGCATCTACATAAAGGTGAGTATTTTTGTTAACATCAAAATAGGCTAATTTTTGTGCATTACTTAGTTGCTTCTTTAAAAATTTGAAGGCTTTTTCATGTGCATCGCTCCACTCCCACTTTTTTCTCTTATTTGTTAATTCTCTTAGCACTTGTGTGTTTGTTGCCAAATTAGGTAGAAATTTTCCTACGTAATTTAGAATTCCTAATAAACTACGAACTTCGTGTACATTCGTAGGGGTTTCTAAGTTTACAACGGATTTTATCTTTTCAGGGTCTGGATGTACGCCATCTTTCGAAAATACGTAACCAAAGAATTTTATTTTGTCCTTGTTCAGAACACATTTCCGCAAATTAATAGTTAAATTGTTCGCATTTAGACGTTCTAGTACTATTCGTAATGCTTGATCATGTTTTTCCTTTGATTTTCCATATATCAATATGTCGTCACTGACATTTATAACTCCTTGAATGTTGATAAGGGTCTGACGTATTATATTTTGGAAGATTTCAGCTGCAGAGTTGATTCCGAAGCTTAAACGTTTATATCGGTACAGTCCTGCATGTGTTGAGAAGACTGTGATGTATCTTGAATTTTCGTGAAGTGTTAGTTGGTGATACCCATCTTTTAGGTCAATCTTGGAAAATGTTGTTGCTCCGTTTAGCTCCGATAGTATGTCATCTATAGTTGGTGTTGGATGTCGTTCTCGTTTGATCGCCTTGTTTGCTTCACGCATGTCTACGCACAGCCTGATTTGGTTTGGGTTGCTAGTCCTGGGTATTATTACGATCGGAGATACCCATGGTGTGGGACCTGTTGCCTTTTCAATTATATCTTGTTGTTCCAGACGTTTAAGCTCTGCTTCGACGGCTTTCCTTAAATGTATGGGAATCCTCCTGTGTTTGTGAGCTACGGGTGTTATAGTTTCATCGATGTGTAGCATCACTTTTACATGTTTAAGGTTTCCTATACCTTTGGTTAGGTTTGGGTATTCGCTCAAACTGATTTCCGAGATTGTTTTGTTATTAAGTGAAACGTGTATGAGGTTCAGCTTCACAGATGTCTCATAACTGAGTAATGCTTCTCCATCTCCTTGAACTACATATACATCTGCTTCTGTTTCGCTTTTGTTGTGTACGAATTTACCCTTGAATTTTCCTACAAGTTCAAGTCGCTTCATTGTGTTGTATGGCAGGATGGTTGTATTATCTGGTAACAATTTGTGTATGCCTAAGTTTTTGTAAGTTTCGGCATTGATTAAGTTGATAGAAGATCCCGTGTCAATGATGAAATCAACCGATGTACCATTTAGCTTTACTTGCGTTGTCGGAAGATTGACTTTATTTACCTTTTGTATTGTTGTGATCTGGAATGATGTCTCTGAGTGGTCACTGTTGAACTCTTCTTGGTTTTGGGTTTCATTGAAATTCACTCTTGCTCTTTGAGTGTGTGTTCTTGAGTTTCTCGTGTTGTGTTGTGGTCTTTGGTTTCCTTTTGACATGCAAACTTTTGCGAAATGCCCTATTTTCCCACAAGACCTACAATTAAGCTGGTATGCTGGGCAACTTTGTCTTCCGTTTGTGTGCCAGGTTCCTCCACAGTTCTTACATTTTGATTGTATCTGATGATCTCTGTTTTGATCCGGATTTCTGTTTTTCTGACTCGTGTTGCTTCTGTTTTTATTTTGGTGCATGCGATTGCATTTTTCTATTTGTTTGTGTTCATCTTCGATGGCTGCTAATTGTTTTCTTGTTGCTTCGATTGTTCGACCTCTCGCTAACAAATCGTCTAGACTTGGTTGTTCGGTTAGACCATATTTTCTAAGTTGAGTGTACTTCGTCTTCATGATTATTTGTGATTTTATTTCTTCGTTGGTGTTGGTGAAACTACAGGTTTTTGATAATTTTAACAATCTTGTGTAGAATGTATCAATAACCTCGTTTTCCTCTTGTTTACATTGCCGAAAATTAAATATTTCGAATTCTCTGTTTACTTTAGGGTGAAAATATTTGTTTAGTTTGCGTTTTGCTACAAGGTATGCTGAAGGAGCTGGAGTTTCGGTAGGATTTACGGTTATATCTGGGAGTGTTAGGAATAAATCATGCACTTGCTCACCTGCGTAATGCAACAACATTGCCTTCTGCCTTTCCTCATTATCGATCCCGGCTGCTAACAAATAGTTCTCGAATCTGTTCAACCATTTTTCCCACCGGCTGCCCATGCTGCTTGCATCATCTTGCATGTTAAAAATTGGGACTGGTGCTGTTAGGAACTCCATTATGGATTCTCATCTCACACAGGAAAAACGTATACAAATGTTATTAATTCTCGTCGCCAAAATGTGATGTTTGTTACATCCTGTTAATTCAAGCAATCGTGTGGAATCTAAAATAAAAAGACAGTCACTCTTTATTGTCGGCCATTACCGTTCCCGTTCTAAAGCTGAGTCCACACTCTTTGTCTATCTAAAGCTGGGACACTACAGGGACCTCCTTTTTCATGCTTATTCCATTACCATTGCCAGAAATAAGCTGCCGTCTTTTGTTTTTTTCACTATAGAAAAAAACTGAAAAATGGCGGATTCCTTCTATTTGCTGTAACTCCTGTATTTTTGAAGCTAGAACAAAATGGCTTTAGCATTATTTAGGCACTTTTCAATGTAGAAATCAATGCCGTGAGTCGTTTGTTTCTATAGTCCTTTTAGTAACAGCGTTGTAACTCAAAGTTGATTTTAACTTATTTAACTTCCTAGCTACTTTTTTTGTGAAGGGCTATCAACTTAAACATTTTTGGGTTAATTAGCTTAAGATCATGCCGAATTTATATACGACAGTTTGAACCACGATTTTCGACTATCACTTAAAAATCGTAAATTTGAGCATTAATATGTGAAAACCATTATTTGTACTAATTTTTCAGGTCAGGGTTTTTTTAAATTTTTGGCTTCAGACGTATAGGTATGTATACATTAAGATATAAACCCAAAATGAAGGAAACATATACATATTACACTAAAACTAAAGGTAGATTATTTTGGGAGCAAAGAATGACCAACTTTGAGGCAAGTTTTTAAAACTTGTATTAAAATTCGTAAGTACAAACTTTCTTAAAAAGTGACCGCAACAGCGCACTTGTTTCTCTTTTTTTTAACCACAATTCCTAAAGTGTTAAAGTTAATTGACATTTATATACTGCAGGGACCAAATAAAGGTGAAAATATCTAAATTTTTCACCCGCATCTACGACACCTTTCTTATCCGTATAGTTTTAAATTAGGGGTTGTTATTTATGAATTGCCACACTGCTAATATTCACAAACAAATACCCGCATTTGCCATTTTTATACAACGTTGGAGAAATACACACGTATGAAATTTCATTTATTATACAGTGTGTCCCAAACCGGGTGGGATTGCATGGGTAACTTTGTTATTATTAAAGATAGAGAATTGGTTAAATGGGCAATGTTTTGCAGTTTTGGATGCTTATTTAAAATTTCCTTATGGAAATTCAAAATGTCGCATAGGTTCGACGTAAATTCAAAAAAACTAAAATTGGTCATTTCCTTGAATGTCTTATATCATCGAAAGTATAAGAGATATAAAAAAAGTTTTATATAAAAGTGACTGTCTTTGATACGCTTAATTTAGAATTGATGTTAAAAAGAAATTCAAAGATGGCCACTTTTGAGGAACATTTACCAACTTCCTAAAGTTAAATGGGCGCCATATTGGATTTTTAGATTACTTGATAGATTTTTAAATTCTCTTTTCAACGAGCTATTATAACATAAGATTGAAAATAAGATACCAGTTATATTAACGGTTTTTGTATTTATAAAAATTTATAATAGTTATAAATTCAATGGTAATACAAACGAAAGAAACGCTTGCAGTTCTTGCACGTTGGCGGATTAAAGCAAATTCAAATTTCAAATTCAAGAGCTTGCGGTTGCGTATTGCTGAGGGAGTCACGGTGCAACAGAGACGCAAGTGTTTGATCATGGTTTGATCGTTGTCAGACCAGCCGATTCTAACTGATTTCAACGATCGAAAAAGAATTTCGACGTCGCCATGACACCAAATTTCTACTCTTTAGGGTGTAATAGGAAGTTTATGTTTCTTTAAGTTTGCTCTTATATTTTGCTAAGTTGGCTGTCTGATTTTGAACTATTTTAAACTTTATAATGGTCCTCCATGAAATAAATTAAAAGGTTTTTTGTTGGGATGTGATTTTAGTCTCCGCCATTGTAAGATACGGAAGTAAAAGTAAAACAAAACAACCAAAACACAAAATTGAGGCTAAAACCACGCGACTTTCCGAATCAAAGCGCGCACTGTCGCTATCCCTTCTATTTCGAAGTTGAAATCGTAATTTCAACCACTCTATATAGTCTATCTAGTTTCATTGACGTATATTAGTCATTCATGATGACACCGATAGATGGTTACGATCGCAATTTGGACGCAACTACTGAAATTTCAACCGCCGAAATCAGTTAGAATCGCCCCCCCCCCCCTTAATCAGAAATGCAGAATATTAATATAAGAATATATATAGTTTTACACTTCCACAACATGCAACCATAAAATATGAAGGGTCGTTTGAGTATTTAACATCTTTCCTCTTAAATTTAGTGTTAAGTAAAATTGAAATGCCACCGCCGACTTCCAAAAATTCAGTAAAGAATTCGTTAGAAATCTTACTTTGAAGAAAATGTAGTTATTATTATTAGGATTAATTTTTGTTGTTCAATTTTTGCTTTTGCATACTGTTTTCCGTTGCAATTACTTTATGTACGATTTTTATTTTAGATGTACAGTGCCACCAAGCTCAGAAAGTCCCTGACAGGGCGTGTCCGAGGACGCTAGAAATTTAGGCCGTACATTCTGATGCAAAATTTGATTCTTTCGTAAATATAAATAAGTAGGCCACGCGCTATATGAGTTGCATAACATCAGGGGGAAACATTAATAGTATATTAAGATACAAGTGTATAATCAAGTCTTTAAGGCTGGGGTCTCTTGCCGTTATTTCTTTCATAAAGCTAACAGATGTCATTGAAGTCGTCATTATTTGCTGAAACGCTTGGACTCCGCCTTATCATTTAATACGACTACCTGCTCGAGAATCTGAGTCATATTTACATGTATCTTTAGCCGCCCACACTTTGTGAAATTAAATCCGTCTACATCCGTATATAAATGATAAGATTTTAATTGCATTTATTTCAGGTTACGTAGCTACCTTCTTATTTTTACGTTCGTTCCAGTTTTGTGAATTGATATTTTTATATAACAAAATACTTAGTGCTTTCATGACACCTTATTTTGTTTACGTATTTACGGACTTTCTTACTTAAATATTAAATTTAGCGCTGAAGCTGAACTGTAGTTTTTTATAATCACCACGTTAGTAAAAGCATTGTAAAAGTATACATATGGGGAGTTAGGTATTGCATTGGGGTAAAAAATGACCCCACACTTTTTGGGGCATCAGAAATCCGAATCAAACAAAATTCTTAGACATAAAAGGAAGAGCTGGAAAGCTTTTGGGCAGAATGGCGTATGCGCAAATGTGTGAAAGTAACAAATAATTGTCAATTTTTGTATTATGACTAGACTAATTGCATTGAATGGAATAAAATTGGGTGCGTATGTTCTATAGAAAGTTTATTTTTTTGAAAAACGGAAAATTATAACTAAAAGTATGAGCAGATGCAGTATTTTTTTCTCTAAAAGAAACATATTTAGACTTTTGCTCTAAAATAATTAGGGGAGCTAGTAATTGACTATAAAGAAATTACCATTGAAATCCTTATGCTGCGTCGCGCTGGGCACCACCCGGTATATGGTTGGAAAGAAAAAAAAACATGTATCAAACTATGAGCATTGAATTTATAAGTTATAAATTCAATGCTATGAGTAAAAATCCAATACGGCATCCATTTACAATGATGAAGTTGATGACAATATCTCGAAAACCGCCATTTTGAAAAATTTTTTCTGCGTGCATTGAATTTATCCCATCGAATCTTGCAACTTTTACTCTTTGTTACTAAAATATCTGAACTTTTTAAAAAATAACGATTTTCACTTTTTTTCAAAATATCGCATCGAAATATCCCTCCGCATCAAAAACTACACAATTTTGCCAATTTAACTGAATCTGTAAGTATGGGTAATAATAACAAAGATAGATATTATCTTACTCAATTTTAGACACCCTATATAGAACTACTTTAGGTAAAAAATTAGTTTGTGTAAATAAGAGTATAGTACCTAAAAAAGCGATCATTAGATATATATTCATAAATTACAAGATCGTATAATGTTAGAGGTTCCTATACCGATAGCAGGTACCTATCTACCTATGCACCAATAATAAATAGGTTTTTACATTAACTTTGAGATAAACTAAATATGGTAATAAAAATATCCAACAGTTTTATTCGCAAATACGTGGAGATCAAAAATGATTAACCGTAAAGAATCGATTTTAAAGAATTCTACATGGTGCAGTATGTACGGCAACGACAAAATTATAATGGTCCTTCGATGCTTAAAATGATAACCATACCTTTCTAATTACAATAAAATATCGATTGTTGAAAACCTCATCTAGAACAGAATTGTTTCCGTTCTCGATTTATCGTATAATCTAGACCAGGTTAGGTACATAGAACGACATAAGAATTTGATTTTATGATTTCTTTGGAAACTTTTTGGTAATTTGTAATTTTTTCATATTTGCGACCGTTGTCGAGAAATAAAAATACAATTTTCGGTAGGCACCTACTTAGCCAAATGAATGTATAATTTTTAAAATGACCTTAGCTTTATTTGGATAATCTCTTGATTTTATTTAGAGTCTTGACAGTTCGCATTTGAAATTGTATCTTGTGTTATATACAAATTACAGGTTTAATTTATAAAGTGTACGGTGAAGTTATAACATCCTGTAGATCAGTAACGAAACGTTTGCGGAACTATGAATGTTTATATAAACTTTTAGTCATAAAATAAACCAAGAATTAGCCCCTTCCGTATTTGCATCACATTTAGGAATACCTTATGCAATTATACGTACATTGCGAAAATCAGGTAAAGTACCGATGAAGTAACCGATCTCGATAAGGGGAGGTGGATGGTGTTTGGTAGAAATCAATTCTTTTCGTTGAGACTTTTCATTAGAATACCTACCATGGATAAAATTACTTTCCAAAAAAATGCGCAAAAAACTGTTAAGTAATCAATAAATCGATTTAATTCAATCAAACGCCATACTATAACAAAGTTTGGGTTTTCAATTCGGTAGTGTGTCTTTTCATTTCTATTGATAGCCTGATACATAAATATAGAATAAGGATCCTACCAACGGTAAGTACATAGGTATAAATGAATATAAAGTATAATTGTGTTTTATATATTATATAGGAAGTAGGTGGGTATTTCTGTGTAATACGAGTGCAACATGTATCTCCACATGAACTTTACATATCATTGGACGATGTTATAATTTATTATGTAGATAAGAGTGAAGGTGTGAACCTTTAATTATTAGAATTTGCGTTCCTAATTTTCAGGAAAACGAAACGCCAAAAAAAGTTTTGGTTTTCATTGGCGTAATGTAGGTGAGTAAACTTACATATTGAAGTTTTTTTGAAAAAAAGCGGTTTTTTGACTGTAATTCCCAAACCAATTGAAATTTTTTTTTCAAAATTGTTCATTTTGTGTAGAATTATATTAGTTTACTACACTATAAATTTCAACAAATTCGGTTCACTGGTTCGCCTGAAAATTAGGCACGCAGTATCTCCATAACGTTATAAATGCAGACTCCAACCTTAAAGCACGCGCAACGAGTTTAAGGGCACGACGCAAAGCGGAGTGCCTTTAACGTTGCAAGTGCTTTAAAGATCAATTATACACGTGTATCTTATAGTATTTTTTATTATACCTGCAGTATAATTTAAAAATAGGAAATACAATGAAGTCATATTGACGTTATACTCGAATACATGTCTAACTAAGTGGGCTGGGTGTTCGCAATTTCACGATTGCCATGGAAATGTCACTTGACGTTTGCTTATAAAAATCATCGTCTTTGTGAATTAAACGATTTCCGTTGAAAAAGATAATACACCGTCCATTAAATCGATTGTTGTAAAATCTAAACAAACGTTGGTAGGTGTAAAATCCAACTCCAGCAAAGCCTATTATAAAGAATATGAAACTTGTTTCCATGGATGAATAGGAAGTTACTTACGAATACAGTCTTCAATGCATCCATAATGCTAGCATATATGAAGGAAATGTCAAAGGTATTTAAATCTTCTATATTTTGGTGCATTCATTCAAAACTTTAAAGCAATGCTGCGATTAAAAAGTGGAACAGATTTGGAAGCATACCCTAAATTACGCGCGTTTGTGAAAGTTTCAACCAAAGGATAGGTACAAAAGCCAAAGAAATGTTCTGCATTTACAGAAAGCGACCTAAGAGGATTTTTTATTTCATCCAGATGACAGTTTCAAAAGTCATACTTGAAGTATCGTTACTTAGCAACTTTAAAGCACGTGTGTTTTAAAGGCCTTTTTTCGCACGCATTTGAGTGTCTAAAACGGAGATTGTGATTCAGGTATAATAAAATCATTTATTTATACTTGGATTTACAAAAACGTAAACACATTTAAAATTGTTAGATTTTTAACACAATTTTGAATTCTGATGCATTTCTGGTGTGTAAATATGGACAGTTATTGAAACAATCATATTGAAATTAATAACACTCACATTGACTAAATTAACACACAACCTTTAACTTTTTTCATTCATTATCATCACTTGACAGTTCTTCGTAAAATACACTGATCAGCTTCATCAAAATCGATCTTGTTTGTTGGCTCCACGTGACGTTTTTTCTTAGGAGATTTTAACTTGGAGGGCCCAGCTTCATCCGATTCTTTGCGAATTTGTTTTATAAAACTAACTGACTTCCCAACTGCAGCGGCAGCTAACTCGGTTGCCTTTTCTAAAGGGAAACTCCAACGACCTGCATCTTTTTAATTATTAATTATAGACGCTGTATTACCACAGATTTAAACACTCCAGATAGCTCATGGCATAGGAAAAATAGTTGCGCGGTAAAGGATTCAAGCAGGTATTGCCCTGCCTCTATGTGTGATTTCAGTAACTATTAATTTTGCAGGTATAAGTAGTTTGCGTCATTACTTATACAAATGGCATCTATACATGTTTTAAAGTGTCACCTATAAACGCTTCTTTCAAACATTTTTCGATATCCTATCGCATATACGTATACAGTGTGTCCCAGATCGGTTGGGATTGCATGGGTAACTTTGTTATTATTAAGGATAGAGAATTGGTTAAATGGGCAATGTTTTGCAGTTTTAGATGCTTATTTAAAATTTCCTTTTGGAAATTCAAAATGTCGCATAGGTTCGACGTAAATTATTTTATTATACCATGGGTATTACCATGTTTCCTGCTGACTACGCAAAAAATGTGTGGTGTTACGCAAACACGAAGTAATAATATGAGCGAGAACGCAAACAAGTTAAAGAAGAGGTAAGGGTTCCACATACTAAAAATGAATATTGCTGATTGTACCTATTATAATAATTCGTTCCGATCAGCTGTTTGCATGTTGTTTAATTTTTAATTCACAGATATGTCTTTATTTGTACGTTATGTGGAAAGACATTTACTAAACATAAAACAGTCAATATAAGTAGACACACTGTAGTGTACTTAACCCCCCAGGTTCTATGCTAACTTCACACAAGGTTGTTTTATTAGACACACTACAAGACACGGAAATAAAGTCCACCCGGCAACGTTTAAAAATGGCCACCCGGAAAAAGTGACCATTCCCTCCAAAACTAAACAAGATCCCGCTTAAATTTGAAAAGTGAAACATCCAAGGCACGGCCCCCTTACGTTAGTTGTAGACATAAATTTGTATTGTAACCGACTTTCACCATGTACTTGTCCTGAACTATCATATACAGAAACACAGAAATATTTAGGTATAATATTGGATAATAAATTAACATGGAAGAGTCATATTAACTACCTAAAATCTAGACTATATTCAATAGCAAGGAAAATTTATATATTAAAAGCATCACTTACCTGTCATGCGTTAAAAACAATTTACTATGCTTATATGCATTCCCATATTAGTTAAGGTGTATGTTGTTGGGGAGCGGCTGCCCATAGTATCCGTTCTCCTATAGAAAAACTACAAAAAATGGCGATACGATCAATATGTCAAAAAAGTAGAATGACACCATCTCTTCCACTTTTTATACACCAGAAAATTATGCCATTAAAGTATTTGTATCTGTTTAAGGTTCTTCGGCAATTTTTTAATATTAGCAACTGTCATGGATCACAAAGAATAAATCAGCTCGTAACAACCAGAAGCATGACCAGGCAATATAAAAAATTGCCAAAAATAAATAAAACCCTATTTCAACGATCGCCGTTATATCTTGGACCAAAATTGTATAATGTTTTACCGAGTAATTTTAAAAATGTAAGATTAACAAAAAATCTATTCAAAAATATTCAAAAGTGGATGATGACTCAAACGACACTTCTGGACAGTATATTAATAATTCTTGCATAACTAAGTCACGTTTGCTGAAAATAGAACAAAATGAAAAAAAAAAAAAAAAAAAAAAAAACTAAAGCTACACTTTAACTCAGGGCTGTATGCTTAGTGCATAGAGAATCCCTTTCCCTATTAAATTTCTTTTTGATGTTAAAAAAAAAAAAAAAAAAAAAAAAAAATTCACCTTCTTTCTTCTCTTTTCTACTCTTGTTTTTTCCTGTAGATATCTTAAAAAGAAGATTTTTGTTTTTTTTTTTGTTTTTTTTTGTTTTACTCTCATGTAGTGAATGCTCATGTACTTATATCATTTTGTATGGGAATAAAGTCAATTATTATTATTATAACGCTTTGACTTGAAGCACAGTAGGGAAGGAACGTTAACAATAACGTTAAATAAAATACTGAAATTGTGAAAAGTTTGTTTAATAATGATCGTAATTATTAAGATTGTGAAACCCCCGGAAATTTAGTAAGAAACGTAAGAAAAACCTTGCAGTTTGATTAATAGAGTCTAAAAGTTAATTAACAAAATATTTTGTTAAAGTTTAAGCAGTAGTTAACAAAGATGCATATATATATATATATATATATATATATATATATATATATGTTTTTTCCTATGAAAGAAAGGGGACTGATAATATCCTATCAAGGGCAATGCTGCGCGTTGAAGCATGGGGCGGCCATATTTTCGGAGCCAAAGATTTTTTAATTTCCATTTTCGTGATTATACGATCCTTAAGTCTCGAAATGTGAGATTAAAAACATTCTTGGACAATGGTACATTGTAGTGCACGGAAGTGATAGCAAAAAAACACACGAAAGTACCTGCACAGGTATAAATTATAGGTTAGTTTTCGGTGAAATAACAAACAAATGTGGGCTTCACTTTACGATCATTATCGCTCCTCACTCTTTCCTTCTCTAAGGTTTTTTCTAATTTTCTTCTACTTCCAGTTGCATGGAAGCTTTGGTGAAACCTAGCTGCAATGTAGAGCGCCGAGTCTGGACTGGTTTGTCCTGGCCGGATCGGATCTGGTGGCCAGATCGACTCCGCTTCCAATGTAGGAGTAGCCTTAAGGGGCAAGTGTGAACACCTAACCCTAACAGGTTAAAAGAATTCTAAAATTGTTGCTTCATGTACGCTTTCCAAATGTGTTTTATTTGAAAAGGGAGCCTTTTTTCCGTGTGTAAACCGAGGTGTAAACATACCTTTGAGAAGTTGATAAAGATTTAGAAGTAGGTACCTATAGTAGTAATACCTATTATATAGTACCCAAAGTCAACTTTATGAAAATATGTCACACTTGGAACAATAATAATAACAATAATAAAGTCTCACTGCATACTTAAAAGATTATTATTACAAGAATGAAGTCGAGTTATATACAATACAGTAAGCCTAAGTAACACAATTAAGAACTAAAGCTATTATCACACAATACCTTTTTTCTGTTACAATGTGGTAGAAGAGAGAGATTAAACGTGTAGGTAGTTTCATAAAAATGTGAAATAATGGGTCATTACTCATTTGTCAGTGCAAGTGTTTAAAGTGAAGATACTCTTAAAATTAATGTCACACAGTGTCGACTGAAACATTAATACGAAACACGCCATGAGGATCTAATAAACTGGCTCTGATATTTTCCTCAAATTTAGTACGTATGTCAGAGAACTCCATTATATTCTTTGGTTTGCATTCAATCCAAAAACGATCAAATTCATAAAATAAATAGCAATAAAATTGATGAAAATGGTGAATATTAGGTAAACTCTTACACGTATTATAAAAATATGTCTTTGCATTTCCATCTCTAAGCAAACACCACGCCATGCTGGTAATATTTATGCCTACAATTGCAAATGCGTAGCCATAATGAGGGTGTAAAGAATGTGAAAGTACATGCGATGCTGGACCCTTAAACTCCTCGGCGAAGAATAATAAATTTTCCAAACCCAACAATCCCATTCCACGAAAGTCTGTCTTTGGATCATCACCTTGAAATCCAATATCTTGCCATTGTTTGGAAACTCTTGAAGTCAACACCTCATCAGGCTTCAAATTATTCCATAGCTCGTATAATTTCCTTTCGTGATCTAGGTTATCTGCATCATAGGATGTAGTACGTAACGTTTCGACTTCTGTCATTAACTGGCGATAGCCCCAAATTTGTTCGACACATCTACTAAAGCTTTTCACAAATTGTAAATGCACTTGTGGATTTATTTGCTTGACCCATAAAACTGTACGTGTTGCACCTTCTAAAATTTCCCTTTCATTTGATGCGGTAAACCTTTGATTGTCACAAACGTCATTTAAATGGTTAACTAACAACTTGATTTGTGGACATCTCGACAAGTTTAATGAATTTTCCACACCTTTTATACGGACCGAACCGTGCTTTTCACCATAACATATTCTTTGAAGTTCACATAATCCTGTTGTTTTACGTAAAAACCATTTAATCAGAGGACGGATATAATACGATATGTACATCCATATTGAATACATATTTACTTATTCATTCCGTCATACATGGATTATTTTTGGAAATTCCCCTGATTAGGTTCGAATAGTCACAGTCCACAAACCTAAAACTTTACTTTTAGCTTCGAAACGGAGAATACCAAGAGGGCCTTAAGAAATGCACAGGTTATGTAGTAATACGATGTGCAAATTTTTCAAAAAATTAACCATTATAGATTCCACAACGTTTTGTTAAATTAAAAAGATTGCAATGTGGACTTGAGGAGACATGGAACAAAATGTAAATAAAGGAAAGAGTGCAGAGTGGGAAATTCACATTCGATTCGATTTTGAATGACGTCAATCACATCAGGAATGAGATTAGACCACAGAATATAGACAATAGACTATCGTTGAGTATTGTATTGTATATTCTATGGTTATTGAATAAACAAAGATGTGGCATAGAAACGTAGGTCTATTTGGCACAGTGACAGAACAGAACACCCCTGCAGAAAATCTGTACTATGACAAACAATTATCGCCTAATACCTCCTTTAAGGCTTAGAATGCAGGGTGTAGCACCTAAGAAGACCCCTATGATCATAATTCCTTTACCATAAAAGATACCAAAAAAAGAGCAAAGTTGTACGCAATTACCAATGAATAAAGAATACCAGGAAGGAGAATATCAACAATATACGTGCGACCGCGATGGCTTTTGCAAATGGCGGACAGTAGTTTCCTGTTCCAGTGGCGTACCTACCTTACAGTTGTAGAAGGATACAATTATAAAGAATTTTACACGAAAACAATCTAAACTCCCATGCGTCTACTCCGCCTATGACTTTTGTTTAACTAACATCAAACTACATTCCGATAAAAAATTTGTAAATTTAAATGTACTATATAAAAATAATATTGGTATCAATACTTACACATGAAATGTAATTCCCAAAGTGTTATTTTTTTCTGTTTTGGAGCAACCACAAGCACAACAACTAACCATTCTTTTTATGTCACTGCAACAGCCACAACAAAAATGACTCATAAGTGGCTTTTGCAAATGGCCGACTTCCATCGCACTCTCTCTCGTGTACAGTACACA